>NW_015506452.1:1357-5968 GCF_001515645.1 Sinocyclocheilus grahami | reverse complement strand
GCCCCCCCGGGGAGCCTGCTTCCTTCTTGGACGGCTATGTGCCAAGAAACTGAAGTACTCGCAGGCACGAGTGTACTTTGAGGAGGCTCTAAAGAAAGGGTTTTAGGGTTTTGATGACAAGCCTCTTCTAATTGCCCTGTATACCAATCTCACTGCTGTTTACCTCAAACAGAAACAAGCTGCCTTCTCCGTCTAAGAAAAATAGAGGATGCTTTACCTTTTGTAGAGAGACTTCAATTCCTTACCATAACACTGTCTGCGGAAGAAGGGAGGCCAGTTGCCCCTGTTGATCTCAATTGGATGCTGTGCAGGCTTTATCATAAAAAGTATTTGCCCTACCTCACACTAGCTTCTTTAAGTCTAGACTCTGGGCAAGAGCATTCCTTGGATGATGCATTCCAGAAAATTGAACTCTTTATCAAAAACTCAGTCAGGCTTAATCCTCACTGGAAGGAAAGTACTTCAGTGCTTCCTGCACAGGTGGTGGTCTACCTTCAGCAGGCCTTGTCAATAGCTAGTCAAGGGGAAGACTTGAGGACTCAGAGGGACCTGTGCCTGAGCCTGGCTAGTGTTTACCAGCAGCATGGAGCTTTAGAAAAGGCTGTGCCCTTTGCCCAAAAAGCAGCACAGACTGGAAGCCAAATTAATGAAGAGGAGGGCTTTGAGGCATCCATACTGCTGGCCTGGCTATTGGTGCTAACAGAGGAACCCATACAAGCTCAGAATACTCTGCAACATATGCTTAAATCTTTGGATGAAACAGACAGTCCGACACAGCGTGGTGTAGTCTACAACCTTCTAGCCCTATGCCTCCGCAAACAGGGTAGAGTCCAGGAGGCAGCAAGAAACTTTTATTGCGCTTTGCAGATCTCTCGAGAGAATGGGAACAAGCGTAATGAAGCACTTGCACTGGCTAACTTGGGCTGCTTATCTCTATCTGTAGGGGCTTCGGGCTTAGCAGAGAGTTTCCTACTCAATTCCCTGCGCCTATTCCAGTTTCTCTCAGAGAGTCCCACAGATCAGGAGCATGTCCAGGCTTTGCTTTGGCTTGGCAGGAGCTACAAGGATAGAGGAGGGAGTCAGGAAGTCAGACTATGCTTTGAGATGGGCCTCCTTATTGCTATTAGTGCCAACAATCTGCACAGTAAGTATAACAAGATTTGACATTTCTGGATTGCATCATGAAAGTTTGCATCTTTACCTGATACCTATAGTGGCACCAGAAAGTATTGGTAAATATATTGGGATTATATAACAATATCAAAATAAGTGGCATTTATTTAAAAGATATATAGCACAAGCACACTTTCCAATCAAAACATTTCACAAAATGATAACTTGAAAATGAAGATTATAAACGTATTGTTCAAATTGAATACAAAAACTCTTGGACACTTTCTGGTGGTCAAACTTTGTGTAATGTGTTTATTATAAATATGATAATTATTATTAATATGACAAACTGTACTTGGTAGTTATTCTGATAGGCCACCTGGTTTTGAACTTGAGGTGAACTTGCAACCACAAAAAATGACCTCAAAACCAATTGGTTAAAAATTTATTTAAAAATGCCTCAAAAGTGAAGTTAGTCCTGAGAAGAGGTCCATTATCATTTGTTTGCACATGTTTGAAATTTTATATGTAATGCAATTCAATTCAGACATTTTTAAGAGTGAATAAAAAAAAAACTCCTTCCAAATGCAGGTCAAATGGTTGTGGCAAAAGTTCTAAGTCGCCATTATGCTGACTTGCTGCTGTATGGACAGTGTATTGTTTACTATGAGCACTGTGTGGGGCTGTGCAGAATACTAAAGAATAAACAGCTAGAAGGAGAGTACCTGGAACTTCTCAGCAATCTCTATCTCTCACTCAACACTGAGAAGTAAGAGCTACTCTAAGCACAATATAGCACTATTGCCAATACTTTGACACTTGATCAAACGAATCAGTCAATTAAAAAAAAACAAATGAATCAGTCAATTAAAAAATAATTTATTAAAAAATATCCTTGCAGGTCATCAAGGAAGTCTCTAGATTATTCAAAGCAAAGCTTAAGGATCTCCATAGACCTGGGAAAAAGACAGGAAGAGTCTGAGACATGGCTTCAAGTGGGCCGTATCTACTATCTGATCCATGAAGATGAACTGGCTGACATGTACCTACAGGTAAGACAAAGGACCAAAGCAGGGTATTGCAAAAGGAGTTAACGTTAATTATTGATTAGTGTTATCATTTTTGCATATCTATTTGGAAATGTATGCCACCAAATCTGTGAAAAGTTTCATCTTTAAATTTTTAGTCTGTGATAAAAAAAGCTTATTACCATATCACATAGCCTACATGTATGTTTTATCAGCTGTTATGACTATATTTGTTCTAGCTGTTATGACAACTGTTTACAGGCAGCAGTAAAGACAGCCCTGAGGATGAACGACCCATGCTTTGCTATGAGCATTTATGAGGAAGCAGGAGATGTGTTCTTCAAAGGACACAGAAACCAACTGGCTGCTTTACCTTTTTACAGAGTAGGCCTCACTTTGGGTTCACAAAAGATATTACCAAGACATTTCAATAATAGTCAAATAATCTAGGAATCCATGCTAAATCACATGTTATTCATCTGAATCTATCTACGTGTGTGTGTTTTTTTTAAAGGATGGGAGTTTGCCATTTGCACGCAGCATTAAGGATGTGCACTCAGAGTTTAGGCTGTTGAGCAAACTCTCAGAGCTCCTGACGAAGCAGAAGCAGTATGAAGAGGCACTGCAGTATGCAACACTCGCAGTGCAGGTCAGCGTTACAACTGGTAAGACCTTTATATGCATCATAGCCATAACACAGCCATAACCTTGGAAATCTAAAGCCAATAAAGTACTGTTTTGAAAATTATGACTATAGACCCTGTACAATTATGATGATGATTAATAATAATAATGATAATAATAATAAATAATAGAAAGCCAGTTTGACTGCACCTTTTGCTTGTAAATCTTAATCTACGTGGCCCCCTGCTGGAGACACATGTCCTCTACAGCATGCAACATTTGCAGAATACGTCATAATACATGCAATTCAAGATGAAATCTAAACAGATCCAGTTTAATTTAGTTAAATACATGTTCCTGGTCAAACTGTACTTGAGTCACCAGTGCATGCTATACTTTAAAAAGATCTTTCCTTAAATGACTTTCCTGTTCTATTGATGTCACCCAGACAGTGATGCTTATTTATGCATTGTTTAAAGCTATCATAATGTAATGCTGGTTAATATTAATTTGACAGCAACAGTTAAAAATGATGACAGATTTGATTAATATTGAGATAAACTAAGATGTTCTCTTGAGCGAACTTAATTACTTTCAGCCTTCACATCCAATCAATTTATTTATTCTCAAAGATGAGATGCACCCTGCATTGAATATCACTTTTTACTCCGTAATGCATCACATTGCAGAAGTAAAATGGGCTGTAAATGGTGTGCCATGTGTTTACATTTTAAAGTACATAATGCATTGGTTTTTTTCTGTACTGTCAGGTGAGCAGACAGTTAATCTTAACTGAAACTGGGGTTCAAATATTTTCTGACAGAAAGGAAAATGCAATAACCTGACAAAGTTTGCTCCTTTTAATATTAAGTGCTATGTGTATTTCTCACAGGTGTTCCTCTGAATGAGAGAGTGTCCTACCATCGTCTTGCTTCAGTGTACTTCTCTCTAGGGAAGTATGAGATGGCTGAGAACTACTACCTGAAGTCTCTTTCACTCTCCCCCACTGCACTTGAACATGCCATTGAAGTTCGGTACTATGTTAAAGTGTACTGCAGACTTGCTGATCTGACCCTATACAGATTAAAGGTGAGACTCTCATTATGTTTAACATTTTACAGTTACATCCATCCTAGACTGAATATTTTGAATGTAAGAATACAGTAAAGTACATGCATCCACACACATAAATGAAGAAACAGAAAATCATGCTCTCACCTGCATTCACATGTATTTTTATTTTAAAACCTTTAATCTTCTGTGAGAAATTTTCTGTATATGTTAACACAAATTGTGTGAAATTATTAGTGAATGAGGCCCAAACTAGCTACAAAAATAAGTTTAGCAGTAACATTCAGAGTAAATGAATTTGATGAAGAATGTTTAGTACTTTTTCTGGCTTAGGATGCATTTGATGCTATGGGCTACTTCCACTTAGCCCTGGCGGCAGCACTGGAGGACAAAGAAAGCCTAAGCACACTGTACATAATCTACATGAAGCTTGCAGAGATCCATGCCAACGACATACCCGATGCTGAACTGAGTAAAAGCTACATGGAAAGAGCGCAGAGCTTGAGGAAGGAACTGGCAGGATACACAGACTCTAGCGACACAGAAGAAACACATCAGGACCCAGCTGAGGCAGAGCCAGACACTCACACCAAAGCTGGTCAGTCAGACTCCAGCAGTGGCACCAGTACTCTCACAGAGTCCAGCATGACCGACACCAGCCTCACAATCAATGCTCAGGAAGAGTCTGAGCACATACTACCTAACACAAGTCACAAAGAAGACGTGGACACCAACGTATCGGAGGAAACAGATGCGGGGCCTCCTGATCAAACCA
>NW_015506452.1:0-612 GCF_001515645.1 Sinocyclocheilus grahami | reverse complement strand
CAACGTCAAATCTAACCATTAAACATCATATATCTTTAACCACAAACGGCCACTCCGAATAGTAGGCTACACTCAATCATTGCCACCACTAACCAATTATAAATAATGTGCTTAAAATGCCCATAAAAGAATTTTCACAGACAACTTATACATGAGTCAGAAAACTGTTGCTTATGGTTAACTTTCGACTCTTTCGGTTGCGTTATCTTTAAAACCTCCGAAACTGTTCTAGCGTCTACTCAAAATAAACATGTAGTGTTATACTAATATTATCCTCCACTAGAGGGAGATATTGGCTATGGTGATTCACTTCACTTCTGAACATACAGTATTCCTCTGTGATTATGGTGAGAGAAAGTATAGCCTACTATTCTTCAAACAATGAAAATGACTGTTGTTTATTTATTTAGTTAATAACAAGGACGATTAATCCACCTTTTTTTCTGAACGGAAGTTCCACGTGATTCATACCGGAAGCCTGCTGCAACTTAAGCGTTTTAATGGACCCTTTTCACAAGACTGATGACGCGTTAAACGGTCATCAGCATCGTAAATCCTCGAAAGTTATTCATATTTGTATTTTTTTTAAATGTGTGTACATTTATAACACTA
>NW_015506451.1:279565-283236 GCF_001515645.1 Sinocyclocheilus grahami | reverse complement strand
TCACGGACGTACTTTGTTATCTGTCCTTATTTAACAGGACAGAGATAGTAGGCTACTCCTGCACATGACATGCCTAGATATTAAGACATCGTTGAACATTTTTTTAATAATAATTCCTTCCTTAATTTTAGTGAAAATGTGAGCAGACTGTATTATTAGGTTCCCATTTTTAAACAATAAATAAATACAATAAATAATACAATAAATAAAACCTGGCCACGGTTTAGCTAAAACAATGAAACTAAAAAGATGGAACAAATTAATAAAAAAAGTATTCATGTTTAAACTCACAAGTTATCTCATTATTTAACAAAGACATTATATAGCAACATAATATTTTTAATATAAAAACTAATAAATGAATACAAACAATAACACAAAAAAATATATACTAGTATAACACTGCTTAAGTTTATAACTTTCCCCACGTAAATGACACATTTTCAAGGTTTACAAAAAGGTTTACAGATTTGAACCAGTGTTATTGAACTGCCTTTACACTGTTGACCAATGCTGTACCACTCAACTACAAATTCATTTTCCCTTAAGGGGCCAGACAGTACCCTTTTCGACTGACTTGTCCACGCACACGACAGCAAAGCACTTGTTATATAGTTAGTTCATTAATCTCACTTGGTAATATAAAAAATAATCAGGGCCATCATGCACATTAAGTGACAGTTCTGCGATGACTGTGTGATATGATTTTATTTATGTTTATTATACATGAACTGCCAGCATGGCAGGATTTAGGGGGCCAGGGGCCCCTGGGCTTGAGATTATGTTCGGGCCCTCTACCTATACACTACAAATGCCCTCAAATAGAACATCATTATGGAGTAACACAAAATAAACAAAGATTCAAATATGCTTTGAGGTTCATATATAGTACAACTAATATGAAACATGTCTAGACTAGTCACAGTGTAGATGTAAAATTAAATAGTCATTATAATACAATAAACAGGATGTGCTCTCTCAGTTGAGAGATCAAAACCCTGAAATGACACCGAGCAAAAACAAAAACAAAGACAGAAATGTATTATTATTATTATTATAAAAATGTATTGTCATAGCCTATATCCTCTTATGTCAGATTCTAAAATGTAATCAATCATTTCAAACTGAATAAAAATACATGTTGGCTAATAACAATCAAATGAAATCACTATCAACAAAATCCATAGATAGATTCTGCATAAATTATGTTGTTTAAATATAACATTTTAATGTAAAAATATTGAATGATTGCAAAAATGAAATAATAAGCTACTTTTTCAAATATGAAACTACACCCCCAGGCAGCAAGTAACTGTTTTAATGAGTGAATGGAATATTTAATCCACCGATTCATTTAAAATGCTAATTCATTTAACTTGGAGCACGACTGTACTTATAGCCTGATTGAATCATTTACTGGTTTGTGTAACGCTGAGGAACAAAACACGGTTCTGCTGTTTGTTCCGTTTTTTTTTGTGATGGAGCAAAATGGAATTTTGTGACTGAAAGTTACTCAATAACTTGTTTATTGTACATTTGCGATCATGCAGATATTCGGAAAAACAGGACTCTTGTTTGTGTGATAACTCCTATATCATATGTTATAAAACCAGAAACTTTTTTTAATCGTTATGATGATATTTTTGCCCCACTATGTGTGATGGCAGTGAGACAGGAGAGAGCGTTCAAAACTCTTCAGATCACATAATTTAGTGGAACATTAATATAATATAGAATCATCCTCTGTAAAGAAATGAAGCGTGAACATATGATAATTTATCATTATCTTTCTAAATGTTTGCTCTTTTGTGCTAAAGGCTTAATGGAGCTGTTTAAAGTAGTCATGTGATGACAAATTAATCAGCGCAGTCACGATTCAATACGTGTGTCTTTCTTCTATGTGAAACAATCAAATACCAATTTATGCTGTTTGATTATGGCCGCGAAGGTCGTAGTTGCAAACTGTTAACCGGGGCTGGCCCATTTAGCCCTTGTGTGCACAGTGGAAATACAGCTAATCATTTCTGAATGGCATAACTGAAAAAAATCAAACAAAAGTAAATGGGCAAAGGCGGGGCCCCCTGCAAGACGGGGCCCATGCTGCAGCCTAGTCAAGCCCAATGGTAAGTCATGGCCATGACTGCCAGTGATCGTGCTGCACGTGGAAAACAGCAGAATTTACTCTTTAGAAAATATTACTGATTATGTGTCATGGGGAAAACACCAGTTTTTTTTTTTCTTTAGTTAAATCGCTGGAACGACTAAAAACTGTGCTCTTATGTTTGAACTAATATGAAATAACGGTTTTATAAAAAGTGATCTACAATTTCGAATAGATAATTAGTATGTACGTTAACTCCTGGAATGCATCATTGAATTATTAAATTTAAGTTTCAAACCTTTTATCTGTGACAGTAATGGTGACAAAATAAATATGCACACCTCAAATACTGGCTGATACCATACAGTAAAAAGTAACCATTCTTCAAGCACTGCCGTCACTAATATTTCACTCTAACAGTAGTCAAATAGCTGAAACTTTAAGCATTTAACCTATATGATGAGTAATTAGTTGAGATTTAATGTTATAATGCTATATTATTATTGTTATTAAACTATAAGTCATATCTTTCATTATTTTTTATCTTCATTCACAAGTAAAAACGTCACAATTCACTTTATAGAACAAATAGTGTGATTTCGTGAACAAATTTCACATTTGAGTGATTAACAGGCATTCTGGTTGACTACCTACTGTACATACAGTGGGGCAAAAAAGTATTTAGTCAGCCACCAATTGTGCAAGTTCTCCCACTTAAAAAGATGAGAGATGCCTGTAATTTTCATCATAGGTATACCTCAACTATGACAGACAAAATGAGAAAAAAAAAAATCCAGAAAATCACATTGTAGGATTTTTAAAGAATTAATTGGTAAATTCCTCGGTAAAATAAGTATTTGGTCACCTACAAACAAGCAAGATTTCTGGCTCTCACAGACCTGTAACTTCTTCTTTAAGAGGCTCCTCTGTCCTCCACTCGTTACCTGTATTAATGGCATCTGTTTGAACTCGTTATCAGTATAAAAGACACCAGTCCACAACCTCAAACAGTCACACTCCAAACCCCACCATGGCCAAGACCAAAGAGCTCTCAAAGGACACCAGAAACAAAATTGTAGACCTGCACCAGGCTGGGAAGACTGAATCTGCAATAGATAAGCAGCTTGGTGTGAAGAAATCAACTGTGGGAGCAATTATTAGAAAATGGAAGACACACAAGACCACTGATAATCTCCCTCGATCTGGGGCTCCACGCAAGATCTCACCCCGTGGGGTCAAAATGATCACAAGAACTGTGAGCAAAAATCCCAGAACCACACGGAGGGACCTAGTGAATGACCTGCAGAGAGCTGGGACCAAAGTAACAAAGGCTACCATCAGTAACACACTGCACCGCCAGGGACTCAAATCCTGCAGTGCCAGACGTGTCCCCCTGCTTAAGCCAGTACATGTCCAGGCCCGTCTGAAGTTTGCTAGAGAGCATTTGGATGATCCAGAAGAGGATTGGGAGAATGTCATATGGTCAGATGAAACCAAAATAGAACTATTTGGTAAAAACTCAACTTGTCGTGTTTGGAGGAGAAAGAATGCGGAGTTGCATCCAAAGAAC
>NW_015506451.1:251634-272260 GCF_001515645.1 Sinocyclocheilus grahami | reverse complement strand
ATATCAGTAATATGCAGCATGCACGATACAAGGAAATGGTCAGTAACATCATCGCTTTGAGGTACGATATCTATATCAGTAAGATCAATTCCATGCGATATAATTAAATCTAGCGTATGATTAAAACGATGAGTGGGCCCGGTGACATTTTGCTTTACTCCAAAAGAGTTTATTAGGTCAGTAAACGCAAGTCCTAATGCATCATTTGTATTATCAACGTGAATATTAAAATCTCCGACAATTAGCGCTTTATCAACAGTAATCAATAGGTCTGAGAGGAAATCTGCAAATTCTTTTAGGAAATCTGTATATGGCCCTGGTGGTCTATACACAGTAGCCAGAGCAAGAGCTACGATAGATTTCTTTTGCATATCTGGCAGTGTAACATTAAGCATTAGTATTTCAAATGAGTTAAACCTGTATCCTGTCTTCTGAGTAACATTGAGAATATCACTATATATTGTTGCAACACCGCCACCACGACCAGTCTGACGGGGCTCATGCTTATAATAGTAGCTTGGTGGAGTAGACTCATTTAGACCAATATAATCATTAGGTTTTAGCCAGGTTTCAGTCAAGCAGAGTACATCAAAACGATTATCTGTGATCATTTCATTTACAATAACTGCTTTGGGTGAGAGTGATCTAATGTTTAGGAGCCCAAACTTTAAAAATTGTTTTTGTTCATTTATTTACAATTTTTCTGGTTTAATCACGATCAGATTTTTTCTAGATCCTGCATTAAATTTATATTTTGACCTCACTATTCGGGGAACAGACACAGTCTTTATAGATTGTACAGCGCAAGTACTTCTATCATTTAAGCGGGTAGAACAAAAGTCATCAGGGCAGTTATTTGAGATTTGACTTACTAGTCATATGGAGCATAGCGTCCTGGAGATGTTGTCCGACATGAGCTCCGCTCCGACTCTGCTGTGATGCAGGCCATCAGTGCGAAAAAGCCTAGGACGCTCCCAGAAAAGATTCCAGTTATTAACAAAGAGCAGTTTCTGTTCTTTACAACATGACAATAACCATTCATTTAAAGCAAAAAGCCTACTGAACCTTTCGTGTCGTCGTCGATACGTGGGAAGCGGTCCTGACACGATGATCGTCGTCGCGATGTGCGGCGCACCGTCTCGATCAGGCTCCTGAAGTCCCTCTTCAGCGTCTCCGTCTGCCGCAGCTTGCTGTCGTTAACTCCGGCGTGAAGCACGGCCGCATCAGGACAATCATCTAAAACAAACATCAAAATCAGCACAAAAATGGGTCACTGAGCACAAATTAAAGGTTATTCCATGGCCATCCCAGTTCCCTGACCTGAACCCTGTAGTAAATTAGCAGGGTGAACTGAAACTGCGCCAACTTGGATTTTGGGATTTGAAGGATGTAGGGAGATTCTGTTTGGAAGAATATGCATCATAGGAGAAGACTCAGAGCTGTTGTCCTGGCAAATGGAGGTCACAAGAAATATTGAATAAAGGGGGCAATAATTGTGGCCAATGGAGATTTATTTTATGATTGATTGATTTATTTATTGAAATATCAAAAGGATAAACAATGCAGATGTATTTGCACAGCCTGATTTGCTCATTTATCAAGAGTGCCAATAATTCTAACCAGGACTGTAAGTAAAAATTAACCAAATCAGTGATATTAAAAGACTAAATTCAGTTTATACCTTGTTGATGATGCATACTATATACAGGCTAGATGCTAACTTGTACGTTAAGCTTTTCCCCATAGAAAACCATTATAAAGAAAATGCTTAATGTACACTCTAAAAAACAACCCAATTTGGGTTGTTAATAACCCAAGAGCTGGGTAAATATAGGACAGAACCCATCTTGGCTTAAATTTACCCAGCAAATTGGGTTGTTTATTTAACCCAGCATAATGGGTTGATTTAACCTAGCTAATGGGTTTATTAATTTTTACTATATTACTAGCTTATTTTTTACTTCATACATTAAATAATGTTTACAGATCAATTTAAATCCTCTAAACTTTTCTAAAATACTCCACACAACCACTGGTTTCTCTGTTATTCTGTTTCCACCGTAATGGCGCTGGTTCTCGTGCCCGAGCTGGAGTCGTGTTCGGCGGGGAACTGCTGACCAGCGATTCACTTTAGCCGAAACATGCTGTGACTCCATAACCTGCCAATAAACAAACAATAAACAGCTCTGAGGATGTTTTAACATGTAAAGTATTATATTCTGTATCTTTATGAATAAAATCGTTTATTAAATGCAAAGCATCAGGCTTTTCCATCACGCGAAAAAAACGTGACACTCATTAAAGGTGATTCACACAACGCGCCTGTATGTTGCTCTGCATAAAATTGAACGATATACAGCACATTAACGATTTTATAGATAAAATAAAATGTACAGAAACCTGTATTTTACCGAATAATGCATCAATTCGATGGCACTTAGAACTGCACTCTCGTGAAGAGAAGACGCAAAATCGCCACAATAAATAACTCAACCGCTGGGTTACGTCTGACCCAGGATCTGAGTAACACAAAAACTACCCAAACATTGGGTTATGTCTGACCCAGGGGCTGCAAAACAACCCAAACATTGGGTTGTTACATTTGACCCATGAGCTGGGTAACACAAAAACTACCCAAACACTGAAAAATAACCCAAAAAAATTACCCAAAAGGCTCAACCCAGAATTTGGGTTAAAAAAATAACCCAGGATTTTTTAGAGTGTAGCATTAAGTTACATTATTGGACCAACTACAGTATACACCTCATAAAAAAATAAAAATAAAAATACTGTGCACAGGCAAGTTCCATCTTAAGCATTTTCTAATAGAAAATAATTGTAAAGAAAACACTTAACATGAAATGTTGCATTCATTTTCTGGGCTCATCTGCTTGTCTGTGTATAGCATGTATCAGCAATACAGATGGTACTCAACATTAGAAATGTGTATTTGCTGCCTTTTACTGTTAAATGGCACTTTAACCACAGACTTTGAAAAGTTTGGATGGAACGTGTTGGAGCTCATTCCCTCACATATTGTTCTCTGCCGATGGGCTCATTGAGGGCTGAGGTAGTGGATCAATTGTTTGAAGTCGGTCTATAATTTAAGATAAACTGGTTAAAATAATGAATATTCACAAGCAAATTTAGTGTGTTTGTCAAGATAGTGAGTCAGTGTGCTTACATTTTACTCTGTTACATAGTACTACACTGTATTTTAGATGTACACATTTAAAAAGTGTGCAGTATTATTGATATTATTGAATCATATGTTATATTACCATACAATAAAGAAAAAGTGGTTTACTTTGCATTGGTGCATTAAAAGTGGAAGTACGTTCAATACGGATATGCTAAATGTCATTGTTATCACATTAAATGTTTGACACAAATACAAATGCTTGAAATTTACATTGAATAATTCCTACATTAAATGGAATAATTTCTACATGTCACGGACGTACTTTGTTATCTGTCCTTATTTAACAGGACAGAGATAGTAGGCTACTCCTGCACATGACATGCCTAGATATTAAGACATCGTTGAACATTTTTTTAATAATAATTCCTTCCTTAATTTTAGTGAAAATGTGAGCAGACTGTATTATTAGGTTCCCATTTTTAAACAATAAATAATACAATAAATAAAACCTGGCCACGGTTTAGCTAAAACAATGAAACTAAAAAGATGGAACAAATTAATAAAAAAAGTATTCATGTTTAAACTCACAAGTTATCTCATTAAGACATTATGACATTATATAGCAACATAATATTTTTAATATAAAAACTAATAAATGAATACAAACAATAACACAAAAAATAGTATAACAGTATAACACTGCTTAAGTTTATAACTTTCCCCACGTAAATGACACATTTTCAAGGTTTACAAAAAGGTTTACAGATTTGAACCAGTGTTATTGAACTGCCTTTACACTGTTGACCAATGCTGTACCACTCAACTACAAATTCATTTTCCCTTAAGGGGCCAGACAGTACCCTTTTCGACTGACTTGTCCACGCACACGACAGCAAAGCACTTGTTATATAGTTAGTTCATTAATCTCACTTGGTAATATAAAAAATAATCAGGGCCATCATGCACATTAAGTGACAGTTCTGCGATGACTGTGTGATATGATTTTATTTATGTTTATTATACATGAACTGCCAGCATGGCAGGATTTAGGGGGCCAGGGGCCCCTGGGCTTGAGATTATGTTCGGGCCCTCTACCTATACACTACAAATGCCCTCAAATAGAACATCATTATGGAGTAACACAAAATAAACAAAGATTCAAATATGCTTTGAGGTTCATATATAGTACAACTAATATGAAACATGTCTAGACTAGTCACAGTGTAGATGTAAAATTAAATAGTCATTATAATACAATAAACAGGATGTGCTCTCTCAGTTGAGAAATCAAAACCCTGAAATGACACCGAGCAAAAACAAAAACAAAGACAGAAATGTATTATTATTATTATTATAAAAATGTATTGTCATAGCCTATATCCTCTTATGTCAGATTCTAAAATGTAATCAATCATTTCAAACTGAATAAAAATACATGTTGGCTAATAACAATCAAATGAAATCACTATCAACAAAATCCATAGATAGATTCTGCATAAATTATGTTGTTTAAATATAACATTTTAATGTAAAAATATTGAATGATTGCAAAAATGAAATAATAAGCTACTTTTTCAAATATGAAACTACACCCCCAGGCAGCAAGTAACTGTTTTAATGAGTGAATGGAATATTTAATCCACCGATTCATTTAAAATGCTAATTCATTTAACTTGGAGCACGACTGTACTTATAGCCTGATTGAATCATTTACTGGTTTGTGTAACGCTGAGGAACAAAACACGGTTCTGCTGTTTGTTCCGTTTTTTTTTTGTGATGGAGCAAAATGGAATTTTGTGACTGAAAGTTACTCAATAACTTGTTTATTGTACATTTGCGATCATGCAGATATTCGGAAAAACAGGACTCTTGTTTGTGTGATAACTCCTATATCATATGTTATAAAACCAGAAACTTTTTTTAATCGTTATGATGATATTTTTGCCCCACTATGTGTGATGGCAGTGAGACAGGAGAGAGCGTTCAAAACTCTTCAGATCACATAATTTAGTGGAACATTAATATAATATAGAATCATCCTCTGTAAAGAAATGAAGCGTGAACATATGATAATTTATCATTATCTTTCTAAATGTTTGCTCTTTTGTGCTAAAGGCTTAATGGAGCTGTTTAAAGTAGTCATGTGATGACAAATTAATCAGCGCAGTCACGATTCAATACGTGTGTCTTTCTTCTATGTGAAACAATCAAATACCAATTTATGCTGTTTGATTATGGCCGCGAAGGTCGTAGTTGCAAACTGTTAACCGGGGCTGGCCCATTTAGCCCTTGTGTGCACAGTGGAAATACAGCTAATCATTTCTGAATGGCATAACTGAAAAAAATCAAACAAAAGTAAATGGGCAAAGGCGGGGCCCCCTGCAAGACGGGGCCCATGCTGCAGCCTAGTCAAGCCCAATGGTAAGTCATGGCCATGACTGCCAGTGATTGTGCTGCACGTGGAAAACAGCAGAATTTACTCTTTAGAAAATATTACTGATTATGTGTCATGGGGAAAACACCAGTTTTTTTTTTTCTTTAGTTAAATCGCTGGAACGACTAAAAACTGTGCTCTTATGTTTGAACTAATATGAAATAACGGTTTCATAAAAAGTGATCTACTATTTCGAATAGATAATTAGTATATACGTTAACTCCTGGAATGCATCATTGAATTATTAAATTTAAGTTTCAAACCTTTTATCTGTGACAGTAATGGTGACAAAATAAATATGCACACCTCAAATACTGGCTGATACCATACAGTAAAAAGTAACCATTCTTCAAGCACTGCCGTCACTAATATTTCACTCTAACAGTAGTCAAATAGCTGAAACTTTAAGCATTTAACCTATATGATGAGTAATTAGTTGAGATTTAATGTTATAATGCTATATTATTATTGTTATTAAACTATAAGTCATATCTTTCATTATTTTTTATCTTCATTCACAAGTAAAAACGTCACAATTCACTTTATAGAACAAATAGTGTGATTTCGTGAACAAATTTCACATTTGAGTGATTAACAGGCATTCTGGTTGACTACCTACTGTACATATATTATATTGAATTTCATCTTTTAATGTCACTTTCTGTACATTACAGCGTTCAGTGTTTTTTTTTTTTTTTTACTTTAAGTGTTTTAGAATGCCATGTTGTATTTAGCGATGAAAAAAAAAACAATAAAAAAAAACCGCAGAAGGTGTTTTATATTGATCACCAGTGCAAAAAACATCACATATCATTTATTCTTTTGAAATGTGTGATATAAATATTTCTGGCTTAAAACAGATGGCAAATTGACAGGCCTGTGCTGCAGATCTATGGATGTTTTGCCCTCCAGGTCTCCCGCCAGTCACGTGACTGAAAACTATGAATAGCCTAGTGGGCAACTGTGGTGTTTTTGGGTGACCTGAGTTCAAGTCCTAGTTTGAGGCTCTTTTGTCTCTTCATGTTGCGGTAAAAATATAAAAAAACCATGCAAAGGATGATTTTAACAAATTTACAGCTACAATAATCCAAATTTGCTTAAATCGAAAGTTGCTATTGTTGTCTTTAGTTGTTGTTTTACTTGTCAGAATTTGGTTTTGGACATATACTTAGCTATGGTGTGATATATGATGCACTTGCACGAACAACCTGCTTGGTGATGTGCGTTTTGGCTGGTCCATCTGTTTGCCACCTGCTAGCGAAGAAGCTACTGCCAGGTATGAGAGCCCTGTTTGCCGTGTATCACTCCAAGAAGCGAATGTGTACTCCAGCAGCAGATGTGCTCTCACATTTACACTTTGTAACACCCAGGTGAGAGGTGTGTGTGTATGTGTTCCACAAGTAGTGATTGCAAATATAAAGGGTAAAGGCAGGGGGAGACAGAGAGAATACTGGGTTGTCTCTCACTCTGTATGTTTCACCACATTTCGTTCACACACGCACGCACGCACGCGCACCCACACACACATATCCTTTTCTCTTTTCCCACTGGAAGCCATCTAGATGCAGGACCATCCATTACTGTAAATAGAGCTTGAGACAGATGAAATGAGGAGAATTGTTGAGGTGGGAATGCACATGTAGTGTAGTCCGTGGCTCTCTGGGCCTGTGTGCTAACATCCGCTAATGTGAGCATGTGGGTCTCACCTAAATGCTTGAGTGAGCCACCTGTGCATGGAACATAATTTCCTGTGCATTGTTTATGCATGGACTGTGTGCATGCAATTAATTTAACAGATTTTGCACTTGGCAAGAACAAAAAAAATTCCTTGACAAGATTGTTTTAATAACAGCCTAATACGGCTGATTTCATGCTATGCTAATCATGCAGTTGACTAATGAAATTAAATTATCTCAAGAGTCTTAAAAGACTATGATCAAAAATCACTATGTGCTTGTCTGTACAGTTCTGTTTGTCTCGGTTTCAAACTATAATGTGCTGCCTACCCTGCTGAAAATACTAGCATTGCTGGTTACTAGCATATGCTATGTTTGCTGCTAACTATAGATTGACTTCCCTTGCTCAACCAGCTATTACCTTCCAACAGCTTGTCACTGAGGCAGTACCCTCAAAGGGACATGGTTGTACCTTATTTAACCCCAAACAGTTCATAGTACTATCGTAATGGTATATATATCTTTACTCTAAGTTACTAAGAGTTTGTCTGTGGCATCAGAGGCAAGACTACACTACCCAGCATGCACCATGGCATGAAGAAATCATGAAAACAACTGAGATTCTGTTCACTCTTTTACTTATTTTACTGTGTTATTTCTAATTTTACTATAATCTCAGTCCTTAATTTTGTGGTTATTGAGGTTATTCTTAAGTCTGTTATCATATGTACTGTATATGTGTGTGTGTTCGAATAAGTAACACAAAAAAGGGTAAAGATCCTAGACTTCATGTAGATTTGAATCAGAAGGCTCAGCAGGCATTTCGGGCTGAGATCGGCAGCATGCCCAAAGTCTTAAACCCTCACCGTTTGCCAAACAGTGATAGTCGACTCCAATCTGGCAAACAAATGAGTGCCAAGCATGAACGAGTCTCCGTGGATGGTCTGCCTCATGTTGTGGATAGTCAACCTGTGTACTGCCTGTTTACTATTACTTTGACCAAAAAGTATTGGATATGTATTTGCACGTCACTCACCCCTTGAACAACATGGCCCAAGTTCCTTGCTAAAATACATGATTGTGATCGCGATAATCAATATCAAACCTGCAAAGTAACAATCCAACTCAGTCTGCCTGGCTCAGTTTTTCCGGCTTGATGAAACAGGCCCCACTTGCATTCATTCATTCATTCTTTCAATTCATTCATCTAATATGACAGAACGTCTTGCTTGCCACCTACTGCCAAGTTTCAGATCTCAAGTGTCTTGTATTTGTTAATCTTTAAGGTCAAAGCCCCTCTGCAGTTGGTGGCATGAGAGAGACTATTGCGTAAGGCAGGGGACAAAGCCCAAAGCCAGTGAATGCTGGTCCAACATGCTGAGCTCATGAGCAGGCGAGAATATTTTAGGCGGGGATAAGGATTGTGTGCTGGAAGAGCCTGCAGTGTTTAGCACTGTCCTCCGGAGATGGACTTCACATCTTCTTATAGACAGACTCCTGCCAGCTATCTCTTATTCTCCCACTCTCTTTCCCTGTCTTTTAAAGTGACAAATGTAAGCTTTGAAGAAGAGCCATGGTTTGGACTCTTGCCTCCTGACATCGCACTGGCCAGCTGGGGAGTGACTGTGGGCTTTCCTGGCATCTAACTGTTGGACCAGATTTGGGCTAGCCGTGAGATGCAAAGGGGATTCAACTAAAGTGAAGGGATAACAGTTATTTTGTTGTGTTTAGATAAGCATGCAGTTGATATCATGTTTACAACCAAGCTGGAAAACCTCATCCGTGTTGTGTCTAAAGGTTTTTTTCTTCCAAAGGTCTGCAAATCAGTGTGAAATGAGTCTTGTCCTGTCATACAGCTCATATTTCCTAATTTTCTCCAACACAAGAGGAATATGAACTAGCTCAGCACTTTTGTTGCACCTCTAAATCCCTAACTGCTGCCGAAAACTTTCCAATTAATTCTGCAGAGTTCATATTACCAACAACAGATCTACTCCAGCGTGGCAGAACTAAACAAATGCTGCTGGAAAATCAACCACTTCACTAAAGATTTTTCCCTAACAGTCGAACATTTTAATGCCTCAATTTGAAAAAAAAAAAGTTACCTTGACAGAATCAAGAGAGAAAAATTTTATTGAATGCCACTTGGGTAATATGCTTCTCTTAGGGATTCCACGGTGCGAGACTGACTGGGAAACTGTCGCATCCAGGGCCTCACTTGATTACTCAATGACAACGGAGCCACAACGTCCGATCCTCTTTTAATCACAGATTGGCTATGTGAGCTGGGACAAGTCCGTTAATCCCCTGAAAATCTGTTTTTGTTAGGAAGCCCTCGAAATACAATTACCACCTTTATGGTGATTCACCGTTAACATATATGGAATATCTTCGGCAGCTGCAAGACCACAGTTCCCAATTTTTTTTTTGACTCTCTTTTAGTCTTGAGAAGCACTTCAGTTTGAAATTGATTTTAGTGTAGGGTATCTCAGAACAAGGCATGCGGTTACCCAGAAGCTTCCAAAACACAACAAAAGCAAACCAATCTTTCTTGCATGCCAAATTACAGGTCAGGATCTCTCACCGTGTGCCTGCAATTCCAACCAATGAAATGATGTGGAAGTTCACAAGAAATTTCAGATCACAAGATATTTGTAGTTGTAATTAGTGCACACAAGCTTAAATGCTATATAAATAGTATTACGAAAATATTTCATTGTTTTCTTGAATTCCAACTTATTATAGTCCCTCTGTTACTTAGTGACAAACAAACCATCTGACCTTCTGTTGGAAGCACAAGAATAACATACAGTATATCAAACACCAAGAGCATATGGCATGCTTTCTTTTCACTCTAAGTTTCCTACTTGTTATTGAGATCACATTCTCCTTTTTTTTTTTAAAGACTCTTCTAAACCTTTGACACAATTATTCAGCTTCTAGCAAGTCCAAACTCAGCTCCTGATTCCACTGATTATCACTGAACACATATTGTCAGAAAAGATTAGTGGAATTTATTAGACGCATAAGCTAATGCAGAATCTTCTTCTTCTTTTTTTTGCCAATAATCCTGTATTAGAGCAGTTACATCCAATTTATCTTCGCTCTCCTTTTGTGAACAGTATACGGATGAATAGTTAACAATACTCACTAAGGCAGTCATCACTATTTCTATTGTTTGGATTATGTAAATATATGGCATAAAGTAATATATGCCATGTTATTCATCCCATACACTTTGTGCTACCAACATGAAGGATACTTTGTTGAGGACTTGCTGAGGAGCTGTGTGTAAGACTTTTGTGTGGGAACTTGCAATGATCTAGAATTCCCTAGAATAGCCATAGAAACTCCCTTGAACAACCTAGAAACCACATAAACCTAGAAACACACTAACAATATAGAAACCACATATAAATGCCTTAGAAACCACCGATGGCACCAGAAAACATAAACGTTGTACTTACATTGAGAAAAAAAAATGTCTATATGAACTAATCAGTTTTAGAGTTACACGTTTGATAGATGATTTTTACAATTTTCTTCTCCCATCACTGAAGCAGCAGAAATTATCTCCGGAGGTCAGCAACAGAGCTCTCTGATTAGCCGATCTTGATTATTAATGTTCCAGACCACCAGAACGGACACATGGCTTGATTGGCACTTTCTTGACATAGTGATGAGAAATGGTTCAAATACATTCCCATTGCTGAAGCATATCTTTCCAGGTGCCTCAACACCTCTCTTTCATGCTGCTTTTTATGAATTCTAAAATAACTAGTCTAAGCCTTGATTAGAACCACAGCTCTGTGAAATAATGGGTAGTTCGTAATGAAGCATTTATGCTTAGTCTTATGTCTTTGACAACCAGTTAAAGGAGCACTCTGAGCTCAGATCAGCTCATGCGTTTTCCTCTGCTCTTTGATCTCTACTGTCAATTGCATTAAGTGTAAAGGTCAGCAGATCAATCCAATTGCAGTCAGATGTTTTGAAGACCAGAAAACATAAACGTTGTACTTACATTGAGAAAAAAAAATGTCTATATGAACTAATCAGTTTTAGAGTTACACGTTTGATAGATGATTTTTACAATTTTCTTCTCCCATCACTGAAGCAGCAGAAATTATCTCCGGAGGTCAGCAACAGAGCTCTCTGATTAGCCGATCTTGATTATTAATGTTCCAGACCACCAGAACGGACACATGGCTTGATTGGCACTTTCTTGACATAGTGATGAGAAATGGTTCAAATACATTCCCATTGCTGAAGCATATCTTTCCAGGTGCCTCAACACCTCTCTTTCATGCTGCTTTTTATGAATTCTAAAATAACTAGCCTTGATTAGAACCACAGCTCTGTGAAATAATGGGTAGTTCGTAATGAAGCATTTATGCTTAGTCTTATGTCTTTGACAACCAGTTAAAGGAGCACTATGAGCTCAGATCAGCTCATGCGTTTTCCTCTGCT
This sequence comes from Sinocyclocheilus grahami, assembly GCF_001515645.1. NCBI lineage: Eukaryota > Metazoa > Chordata > Actinopteri > Cypriniformes > Cyprinidae > Sinocyclocheilus > Sinocyclocheilus grahami. Next base: position 260,541 of record NW_015506451.1, on the reverse strand, counting down.
CTTTGATCTCTACTGTCAATTGCATTAAGTGGAAAGGTCAGCAGATCAATCCAATTGCAGTCAGATGTTTTGAAGATGGACACAATTGTTTGCTTATTGTGGGGAAGGGGTGTCAGATGTATCCTGTTCATCACAATGCTTCTATTATGGAACTCTGAAATATTAGATATATATGCCAATGGGAACATGGCTACTAAATCAAACTGCCTTTGGTTAAATGCATCTCGGGTACGTGTAGATCTGACTCAGAATTGTTATTCAAATTACTCTGCAAACTTTGTCAACAAACTTTTTTTTTTGTTTTTCGTACCATGACCTTCAAAAAGTAATCTCCTAAATAAAGAGAGAGGCCATGAGGCATAATATATGAATAATGTTTTTTTTCCATATCACATTCTGATTGGGGCAGATTGTCCTTTTTTTTTTTTAAAGACTCTTCTAAACCTTTGACACAATTATTCAGCTTCTAGCAAGTCCAAACTCAGCTCCTGATTCCACTGATTATCACTGAACACATATTGTCAGAAAAGATTAGTGGAATTTATTAGACGCATAAGCTAATGCAGAATCTTCTTCTTCTTTTTTTTGCCAATAATCCTGTATTAGAGCAGTTACATCCAATTTATCTTCGCTCTCCTTTTGTGAACAGTATACGGATGAATAGTTAACAATACTCACTAAGGCAGTCATCACTATTTCTATTGTTTGGATTATGTAAATATATGGCATAAAGTAATATATGCCATGTTATTCATCCCATACACTTTGTGCTACCAACATGAAGGATACTTTGTTGAGGACTTGCTGAGGAGCTGTGTGTAAGACTTTTGTGTGGGAACTTGCAATGATCTAGAATTCCCTAGAATAGCCATAGAAACTCCCTTGAACAACCTAGAAACCACATAAACCTAGAAACACACTAAAAATATAGAAACCACATATAAATGCCTTAGAAACCACCGATGGCACCAGAAAACATAAACGTTGTACTTACATTGAGAAAAAAAAATGTCTATATGAACTAGTCAGTTTTAGAGTTACACGTTTGATAGATGATTTTTACAATTTTCTTCTCCCATCACTGAAGCAGCAGAAATTATCTCCGGAGGTCAGCAACAGAGCTCTCTGATTAGCCGATCTTGATTATTAATGTTCCAGACCACCAGAACGGACACATGGCTTGATTGGCACTTTCTTGACATAGTGATGAGAAATGGTTCAAATACATTCCCATTGCTGAAGCATATCTTTCCAGGTGCCTCAACACCTCTCTTTCATGCTGCTTTTTATGAATTCTAAAATAACTAGTCTAAGCCTTGATTAGAACCACAGCTCTGTGAAATAATGGGTAGTTCGTAATGAAGCATTTATGCTTAGTCTTATGTCTTTGACAACCAGTTAAAGGAGCACTATGAGCTCAGATCAGCTCATGCGTTTTCCTCTGCTCTTTGATCTCTACTGTCAATTGCATTAAGTGGAAAGGTCAGCAGATCAATCCAATTGCAGTCAGATGTTTTGAAGATGGACACAATTGTTTGCTTATTGTGGGGAAGGGGTGTCAGATGTATCCTGTTCATCACAATGCTTCTATTATGGAACTCTGAAATATTAGATATATATGCCAATGGGAACATGGCTACTAAATCAAACTGCCTTTGGTTAAATGCATCTCGGGTACGTGTAGATCTGACTCAGAATTGTTATTCAAATTACTCTGCAAACTTTGTCAACAAACTTTTTTTTTTGTTTTTCGTACCATGACCTTCAAAAAGTAATCTCCTAAATAAAGAGAGAGGCCATGAGGCATAATATATGAATAATGTTTTTTTTCCATATTGACACTGGTATGAAAATAGATAGAGAACATTCTGTGGGTGAGGGTAATATTAACCACAACCAGATTTGTAATGGTGAGTGGTGCTTGCCTGTAGAAAAGTCACTGGAAACATGGTAGGGTGTTGCTATACTTTCTCCCTAAGGTCCATTCCCAAGTTTATATAATATTTTGGACACTAGATATTACTCTGTATAGTAAACCTACTGTATGTGATTTATTATGTATGATACTGCTCATATCATTCAATTTTTTTTTGTACATTTTATCCATGGCACAAATTCTGTAGTTACATACTGAAGATGAATACTGACTGAAAAAAAAAAAAACTAGGTTTACAATGAACAGCCATATCTAAGGTTCAGAATATTATATAAACTCGGGGTGAGCTCTTTTGACTTTGTAAATGTTTGCTCCAAACAGGTTGATGACTTTATAATGTGACATATGGTTAAACACAATGCACAATGGCGTACCCAGAAGACCAAGAGTTTGTGTTTTGATTATTTAGCCTCATTCATAGGCATCATATATTTAGCTGTTCACCATCTTGCTAATATGCTGTTAGAAAAAAATAAACAAAATAAATAAATAATTAGTTTACACATCTATCTTTGGTAATTGTCTGTGCATCTTGTATGTGGGAGGACTAAAGACATGTAATTGACCTTTTTCATCATGAATGTTAGTAATTAGTCATTAGTATGTGTACTGTTGTGGTGCACAACCAACCTAGCTTCCATTGCGTACATATTAGTGCCATTTTTTTTAGAATGGAAATCTGAGCTTTCCCTAAACCCTTAATATCGCGGCAATCTCATGTAGTGTGTATGTATAGTGTGTATGTATATAAGTAGGCAAAACTTTGCAACGAATGGTTAACTGAAGCAGTGATATACATGATTGACAGCGCGTTGAGTGCTCAGAGATTTTTGAGTTTATGAAAGTCAATCATGTCATGCAAAGCACTCAGTTTGACGTTAATAATGCTGTCTCGTGTGTATTGCCTTTTATAAACACTGTAAAATGCAGTTCTCAGTTTGAGCAATTATTTTTGTTTAGTAATTTCATTGTTCAGTGGTAGTTTGAAAAGCAGCTTTTAGGAGGTAACATTAAAGACACACACACACACACACACACACACACACACAGAGAGAGAGAGAGAGAGAGAGAGAGAGAGAGAATAGATTTTAGTACTTACTGTAATTTCCCATAATAAGTGAAATCTGTGCTTCCTCAAAAAGCACTGGCTGACCCTGCTACACAACAATACTATAGGTTAAAAGTATATAGAAGGCACTTTCCATGAATTACCTTCAAAATAGGGCCTGGAAGTCTTTTACATTTTTTCTCTCCTTTTTCAATAAATGGTCAGTTAACGAAGGTACTTATCCTTCAGAAAATCTTCAGAAAACATCAGCCCCAGGAGGTCACACTAAATGCAACACTATTACCAAAATTTGTATGAAGCAAATCTAATTGTATTATTTTTTTTTTTTTGGAAACCTGTGCCAAGTAGTTCAAATTTAATTCAAAACTATGAATTGGTTTATATTTGAAATTCAGTTACCTAATGAATACGACATTTCCTGAATTGTCTAATAATAGCACAAACACTTGAGCATGAAATGTTTCGATATGTTACATCTTCATGTGAGATCAAGTTTTTTATTTTTACTTGTTATTACGAAAATTATATAATTTGTGTATTATCTGAATAAAGACATTCTTAATTGTAATAATTAATGTTTAGTCATGTCTTGTTCCTAAGCAACTGAGCTACATTGTTTGTGCAAAGAGAATGTATGCTTTAGAAAAATAAGGAAATAAAGACATCTGTGTGATTTGAATCTGCTGAACTGTCCCAAACAGCATTAAAGCTCTCTGAAATATTCAGAGATAAGCTCTTGTATGCTTAGACAGAACTCTGAACCCCAGGCGCATTGCCTGCTATCAGCAACGCCTGCTCATTATGCGTCTTCATTCAACACATTCCAACACTAGAAAGGGCATTCCAACCCTGTAGGCAGAAAAGTCTAATAAACAAGATAGATTCTCCTTCATTACCTTGAGAGGAATGCACAATTGTCATGAAGCTTACTGTGTGTCATTACCAGAATTTCCATAATCCACATATTTAGAAATGAAAAGCATAAATTGATGTTGGAACCTTGAGTTAGGCATCCTAACTGAATGGAAAGACAGTCGCAAAGTATCGTTAAAGAAAGTGAAGTTTGTGATGTTAGGTACGCGTCATAGTTGGGTTGCTAATATGTAGGGTTAGGTATTTGAATAAGCTATGTATTAAACAAATGCATTTAGTCATTTGCAACACATGCGATTCGTTGAGGATCAGTGTGCTGTTAATTCTCTGAATATTGCTATTTACAAAAAAAAAAAAAGAATTCCATAGACTTACATTCGGAGATAAATCTTAGTTATCTTAATTAATTATAGTGTGAGGTTACAGATACTGAGTGAAAATGTAAACACATTAAAAGTACAAGTATCTCGCCAAAAGCATACTTGAGTGAAAGTAAAAAAGTACAACTTTAAATTGTACCTTATTATTAAAAAGTATCCATAGCAAATATAAAAACATGAGAGGATAATATGTAGGGTTAGGTATTTGAATAAGCTATGTATTAAACAAATGCATTTAGTCATTTGCAACACATGCGATTCGTTGAGGATCAGTGTGCTGTTAATTCTCTGAATATTGCTATTTACAAAAAAAAAAAAAGAATTCCATAGACTTACATTCGGAGATAAATCTTAGTTATCTTAATTAATTATAGTGTGAGGTTACAGATACTGAGTGAAAATGTAAACACATTAAAAGTACAAGTATCTCGCCAAAAGCATACTTGAGTGAAAGTAAAAAAGTACAACTTTAAATTGTACCTTATTATTAAAAAGTATCCATAGCAAATATAAAAACATGAGAGGAGATTCTTGTTTCATCATATTGAATCATCTTCTCAATGCAAAGTGAAATACATTGCACAATGTATCTCACTTTGCATTGATCAGACAGGCATACAAAGGGGGGAAATAAAGCAAACAATGCAATAGTGCAGGGCAAAAAGTACTGTTTTTACTTCAGAGATGTAATAAAATAAAATAGCAAGTAGACAGTTTTAATTGCACTTGAGTAAAGTACAAATCCCCCAAAATAATACTTAAAGTATAGTAATGAAGTAAAATATCTCAAGTATTTGATATCCCATAGGAAGAGCAGAAAGATGTCATTTTTTAATTTCCTAATAAACAGGCACGGTTTTCTGGATTTAGATTACTGTTTACTTCAATGCTTGATACTGCCGTTACTGTATATACCTGAAATACATTCCCTGAAATTGCTACCGACTTCAGAATTTTTGGCATCATAAATACTTCACAAGCATTTATTGATTCGCCAGCTTGTATCCCTCTGGGTTCAATCTGAGTCAGACTTCTGCTGAAAGATCAAATTATTTTTCAGATAATTTTAATTTGATTTGCTGAGCTGCATGTGGGGTGTTTGCCAGCTGTTGGCCAGGTGCTTGCCCAGTTGGGTGCACTTTGGTTAATTTGCTTAGCAAAATATTTGAGAACAGTAACAAAGAGACACAGATTGGAATTACATATTTTTTTCCAAGCATGACTAGTCAACTATGAATGGTCATCCAAATGTGCCAGCTGTTGGCCAGGTGCTTGCCCAGTTGGGTGCACTTTGGTGAATTTGCTTAGCAAAATATTTGAGAACAGTAACAAAGAGACACAGATTGGAATTACATATTTTTTTCCAAGCATGACTAGTCAACTATGAATGGTCATCCAAATGTATATGTTAATTTAAAGTAAAACTATAATTGCAAACACAATTCTACCATAATTCAATAAAAAATGCGCAGTTCTTCCTGATCCATATCTTTCTGATACTGATCCATTACTTGATTTTAACGGGGTCATGACATGGGTTTTTTAGTTTGGTTTTCGTTTAAATGCAAGACTTTTACATCATTTTTCCTATTTCTAATTCACATATTAAATGTATGCATTTGGCAGACACTTTGGAAAGTGATTTACAGTGCATTTACGGTATACATTGTATCAGTACATGTGTTCCCTGAGATCAAACCCATGATTGCTTTAACGCAATTCTCTAGCAATCGAGCTACACAAATCCCAAATTATAATGCAGATAGAAGGGAACAGAGCAGTAATATGAAATCTTCTGTGACATGTCCTGCTGTCAGTAGGGACACTAATTAGGTAAACACTCCTATGGGTCGAATTTCAGGAAAGTGACAAACCATTCATATGGGTTGGAGGACACGTTGGAAAAAGCATACTGAGTTTCTGTGGTGTGTCGTTATTAAATAAATTCACTGGGAAACAACTGATAACTGTAACTCTTCGGCTAATAGTCACACAAGCTTTTCAGGGTAAACACTCCGCACACATCTATTAAGATTCAGCTGTTGAGTGAAATTAATTACATCTGATCAACAAGTCTGTGACGGAGAGATCCAATCAATTTAGTGTCACTAACTGCATTTGCAAGGACAGAAAAAAGCCTATGGCTGAATCGGCTTTGAGATATACATTCCATGCATGTTGGCTCTCAGCAGATTTATTTATTTTGTATTTTTTTTACTTTTATTTTATTTTTGAAAGGTTTATTTTCAGTGTATTCAAATTAAACCTACAACTCTTTTCTCCTTCAAGAAATTGTCTCTCACAGAAAAATGGCGCCATGAAAAGAGCTTTAACCATCTCTTCACTGGAGATAACACAGGATGGAAGGGTTTTATGAGGCTTCGCGCCACTTTATTGAACTGCCCTTCGCAACGTTGTTCTTTACTGTTGTTTACTTTTCTATTAGGGCTTGAGAGCCTAAGAATGTCGATAAAATCACTCAATGAAGTCATCTTGTTCTACTCCACCCATTCTGTATCATTTGTCTGTTCAACCAAGAATCCCCAGAGATTTCATGGAGTGAGAGAACAGCAAAACATACAACCGATGATTTAGTCTCCCCTTTGGAGAGGAGAAGAATCTGATAAGGTTTCATGAAAAGGGAGTGAAGAAAAGTACAATGGGTGATAAAAGGCGAGCTGAACAGGTTAGGAAGGTTGAATGCAGTTTAACCCAAGATAAAGCATTACAAAACAGCATTATAAAGCAGTTCCATTCATCTAGCATTATAGCAGGCTAGAATTCAGTCTACTAAACAAACTTTGCCTTCATCCTTCATCCTCTTTTCACTCTGTGTGATTCTGAAAGGATGGCACGTCAAAGATAGACAGATATAAAGAGCATTTTGATGCACTGCACTCTAAAGGTCTGAATATCAATTGCTTTATTTCCTTCAGTGACAACAGATTATTCAATAAAATAACTTATGGATTCACAATCCTGTTTTTATACCCTTACCCTAACCCTACCCCGATACCTACTGCTCACACAAAACTTTCTGCATTTTTAGATTTTTGAAAAACTTAATTCTGTCTGATTTATAAGCTGTGTTTTATTTTTTTCTCATAGGGACCAAACAATGTCCCCACAAGGACAAATTTACTGAGAAATTTAGTCACCATAACATAGGGAATAGGAATACCAGGACCACGCACACAAAATCTTGCTAATCACGATTATTACTGCTCATACTAAAAGTGTTTGGGGTTTTGTTTTTTTTGGACCAAAATCTCACTATTAACTAACTATTAACTATGCCTCAAAAAACTCATAACTCCTACTTATACCTAATTTAACTTATAATGTTAAATCATATAATGCAGTCCAATACAAAAGAAATGTACAAATAAATATGGAAGCCCGTTTCCGCCACTGAATAAAAAATGAAAGAGGTAATTGCGACTTTTTATCTCACAATTCTGACTTTTAAAATAAAGAAATAAAGTCAGAATTGTGTGATATAAACTCGCAATTGCGAGTTATGAAGTCAGAATTGTGAGATATAAACTCGCAATTCTGAGAACATATCAGTCTTTTTTATTTTTGCGTGATATAAACTTGCGAGTTTATATCTCACAATTCTGAGAAAAAAGTCAGAATTGTGAGATATAAACTCGCAATTCTGAGAACATATCAGTCTTTTTTATTTTTGCGTGATATAAACTTGCGAGTTTATATCTCACAATTCTGAGAAAAAAAGACCGAATTCTGACTTTATATCTCACAATTCTGAGAAAAAAAGACCGAATTCTGACTTTATATCTCACAATTCTGAGAAAAAAAGACCGAATTCTGACTTTATATCTCACAATTCTGACTTTTAAAATAAAGAAATAAAGTCAGAATTGTGTGATATAAACTCGCAATTGCGTGACAAAGTCAGAATTGCGAGATATAAACTCGCAATTGCGAGAAAAAGTCAGAATTGCGAGTTTTTATCTCACAATTCTGACTTTATAACTCACAATTCTGAGAAAAAAAGACCGAATTCTGACTTTATATCTCACAATTCTGTGAACAAAAGTCAGAATTGTGAGATAAAAAGTCGCAATTACCTTTTTAAATTTTTTTATTCAGTGGCGGTGTCACGAATTCAGTCCATGGACTTCTGTTTATTCACCACCAGAGGTCACCCTTTCCATTACATTGACTACCCTTTCCAATTTCATTGACTCTCACACTACACACTGTTGCACATCACCCCGGACTACATATCCCATCATTCATTGCACTGATTGCACTCAGCACGGATTGCACCCAGCTGTTTCATATCACTCCCTCACTATTTAACACTCTCTCTGATCCCTCCCCTCTGCCGAGTATTGTTTAGCGCCTATCTTTTGATAGCTACTCTACCGAGCCCTCGTTTCCCTGCCTTAGCCTTAGCCTTAGCTGTTTTCTCGGTTCCTGTTCTTCGCCTGGTTTCCTGGATTTCTCCCTTTAGTCTTGTCCCTTCTGATTCTGTTTGCCGTTTATCGACCTACGCCAGCCCTAGGACTATTCTTGTGTCTTGCCCGCCATATACCTGTTTGACCCTGCTTGTTTTTATGACCACGACTCTGTCTTCTCCAAATAAAAAGTTTGCATATGGATCCGCACGTCTCACGTCT
>NW_015506451.1:244194-249912 GCF_001515645.1 Sinocyclocheilus grahami | reverse complement strand
CGAGTTTATATCTCACAATTCTGAGAAAAAAGTCAGAATTGTGAGAAAAAAAGTCAGAATTGCAACTCGCAAACTCGCAATTGCGAGAAAAAGTCAGAATTGCGAGTTTTTATCTCACAATTCTGACTTTATAACTCACAATAAAAAGACAGTCCCATCATTCATTGCACTGATTGCACTCAGCACGGATTGCACACAGCTGTTAACACTGATTGCACCCAGCTGTTTCATATCACTCCCTCACTATTTAACACTCTCTCTGATCCCTCCCCTCTGCCGAGTATTGTTTAGCGCCTATCTTTTGATAGCTACTCTACCGAGCCCTCGTTTCCCTGCCTTAGCCTTAGCCTTAGCTGTTTTCTCGGTTCCTGTTCTTCGCCTGGTTTCCTGGATTTCTCCCTTTAGTCTTGTCCCTTCTGATTCTGTTTGCCGTTTATCGACCTACGCCAGCCCTAGGACTATTCTTGTGTCTTGCCCGCCATATACCTGTTTGACCCTGCTTGTTTTTATGACCACGACTCTGTCTTCTCCAGTCTTGCCCGCCATATACCTGTTTGACCCTGCTTGTTTTTATGACCACGACTCTGTCTTCTCCAAATAAAAAGTTTGCATATGGATCCGCACGTCTCACGTCTTGTCAGCCCCATAACAGGCGGAAATGTGCTTCCATAAATGAATGTTCCTTGAAACCTGTTTTTTTTTTATTTCTTCTTCCTCCTAAAAAATTATGTATGGTTGATCAATATTTAAGTAGCTTCAGTTGAGTATGTGCTTGTCTTGAAATGTTACTAACAATATAAAATGTATTATGTTGACTTTAGGCCTTGTACATGTAGTAAATGTAGGTAGATACTATGGGTGGGAAGATTCCCCAATTTGTTCGGTGCATCGGCATAAAAAGTTAACGATGTGATGCATCGGTTTAAAAAGTGTGCATTGGCTACAAGTTGGCATTTATGAAAATATTTTTAGGAAAAAAAATGTTTTTTTTTCATTTCTTTACATTGTTTAGAGCATAAAATAAATAATATTTGTCCTTGGTAGAGGACATCGGGACTCAATTTAAAAAAATAAATACAAATACATGAATGAACATGCATAGGCAAAAACAATAGATTTTTTAAATCACCAATACATTTTTAGTTTTCAGGATTTTTTTTTTTACCAAACTTTGTATAAAGATGATTCTCAACTATGTTATAACAGAATCATTTGCTATACCATTTTTCTTTCTGCAAAATGTGTGTAAAATGGCCATAAACGGGTTTTCTCATTATAAACAATGTATCTATAAACTAAATCTGATTTGCATATTAATGTGTTTTTGTGGCAACATGTAATGAAAAAAGAAGTGTAATAATGGGAGTAATATTTGACAAGATTTTCATAATATATAATATATCATAGAATATTGAAACATTATTTATTTCCCTATTAATTTGTCATGTCTCCCAAAATGCTAATAAACATGCTTTTAGTCCCAGTGTCCTCATATGAGGACATGTATGAAATCAACATCCTGTTTCGTAACAAAAAGTCATATTTTGATTTGAAACCCCATAACATTTTCCTGAGATGCTGATTTATGACAGACAGTTAAAAAATTAGACAGATTTAAATGATAATTACAAAATATTATCATATTTCCATAAGAGTCACTGAATTAATATCAGACATATTTGAAAACCAAGGAGAGGGAGTGGTCATAGTGAAACATCCAAACATTTAGTATCTCTGAAAAGCCCTGAATGCGCTCTGTACAGGACATCCAGACTTAAAACTGTGGCATGTGAGGTCTCAGAGAAATACACCAAAATATAATGTCCTCATATGAGGTCAGAGGGTCTCAGGAGGTTAAATAGCTATGCATCGTTTCTAACATATTTGCATCGGTAAAAACCGATTCATTTATATATAATTACTAGTGGATGCGCTATACTTTTATTATTTAGAAAGTGACCAATAATCTATGACCAATATTTTATATGTAGATTGATTTCTCCTCTCTAAACTGTTTCTCAAGCGCGTTCTCTCATCACCATTGCTGCTGCGTGATTGTGACGCATCACAACACTACGGAGACCTGAGGAAAAGCGAGGATTAAAGTCCAAAACCTTACTTGAAATAACCTAACAAATCAATCAGGGCTAAAGCGGTTCCATTAACGATAAATTAAATTCACACAATCTCACTAATTTTTGCATGCTTATTCTTAAGCAGACCTTAATCGATCATGGATCAAATCGATCCACCATGACTAACAGCGTAAATATCTGTGCTGTTTAATGCATTTGAGACGTTCATAACTGACATGTCACAGGTATATTTGTCATCTGTAAATGTTAGAAAGTCATGCAAACATATCCATTTTGCTGTCAGGAGTGGGCGAGGCACACGAGAGCAATGAGCGCTGCTGCTGCGCGCATGCACGCTAAACAGAAGGAGCACAATCGAATAGGAGCGCAATAATTCTGAGTAAAATATACATTTTGCAAAAAAAATGGTATATTTGTCATCTGTAAATGTTAGAAAGTCATGCAAACATATCCATTTTGCTGTCAGGAGTGGGTGAGGCACACGAGAGCAATGAGCGCTGCTGCTGCGCGCATGCACGCTAAACAGAAGGAGCACAATCGAATAGGAGCAAAATAATTCTGAGTAAAATATACATTTTGCAAAAAAAAAGGATTTTGGACATTAAATGTGTCTTTTGTAGAATTTTAAACCTACATATAAAGTGTATTTTTATGATAGCAGTAACTGTAAGTGGACTATTGTAATAGATAAATCAAATGTAAGCTAGTAGGCTACAGTACTAATTACTAAGCTCAAATGAGTTAATGTGTGTTTCTTATAGCAGTTAAAATGTAGTCATTTTCTTTATTATTTTCATTTTTAATTCAGTGATTTTAACTTTTAATTTAGTTATTGTAATGCTTTAAATAGCTATTTTAGATTGTAATGTTCTGCTATCTGTTCTGCAAACTATAAAAGGTACAGCTGTAATAAAACCACAGAGAAAGGCTGCATATAGCTAGAAACTGTAAAAAAAAAAAAAAAAGAAGAAGTCAGATAATAGTATGTGAGACAGTAGTATTATCATTATGTTCCTATTGGTCAGTAGAGGAGCTTAGCTTAGCCTAACAGTTAGCCTTTAGACCAGGTTAGTTTCCCAGCAAAGTTGCCACAGTGACTATGATTGATCTAGGTCTATGTTAAATTTGCTTTATGGAACCAAACCATTTGACAATGAGTCAGACTAACTGAAATAAGCCTGGCTTATTTGGTTACTTGTTTTATGAAACAGGCCACGAGGCATAATGTATCATATCGTTGGCTATGCATCAGGATGCGTATTGTATCGGCCTGAGTCATGAGATGCACATCCCTAGTAGATACAGTAGGCTTTATTGAGCAGCACATGCAAATGTTGCAAATGTTTTGCAGAACAGCATGTTTTTTGGGGTTTTTTTACTGGAAAATCATTGCTTAATGATATTGATTTATGAGAAATGGCTCTATGGTTAATGAGAATATTCTGAGCATTCTGGCTGTTCATTTGTTTTTGCTAGAGTGAGCAGTAAGCTGCTTTTTTCAACTGGATTCATAGTCCGGCCTGCTTCTTCAGTGACAGATCTGCAGTTGGAGAGACCTTGCTGAACCATGCCTCTATCAAGGTTGTTCCGTGATGCTTCCAAAGGGAGACACTAAATCGAAATGTAGTCAAACTCTCAGAGAGGTGCATTGATCAGCAGAGCTCATTTTTCAGATTCTGACTTCACCTTAATTAGTGCTGCATACTAAAAAAAGAAACATTTTATATATATATATAAAAAGCGGGTCACATTTTATCTTAACATGTAGTTGTAGTTGTTAATTAAACGATAATTACTGATAAATATTAACAACATACTTACTACAGGGTTAGGGTTTGTTACATGTATATTATATTATTACTATGGTAACATGTAACAACAGCACAATAAAATAAAAGGTAACACTTTATTTTTAGGTGTCCTTGTTACACGTTACATGTAATTTTATACTATTATAATAACAATTAATTATGCATAATTACATGCAAGTAAGCCTAAGCCAAAGCCAAATCCTAACCATAACCATATGTGACCCTGGACCACAAAACCAGTCATAAGGTTAGGATAGGACAATATTTGGCCGAGATACAACTATTTGAAACTCTGGAATCTGAGGGTGCAAACAAATCAAATAATAATATATATATATATATATATATATAGAGAGAGAGAGAGAGAAAATCGCCTTTAAAGTTGTCCAGATGAAGTTCTTAGCAATGCATATTACTAATCAAAAATTAAGTTTTAATATATGTACGGTAGGCAATTTACAAAATAACTTCATGGAACATGATCTTTACTTAATATCCTAATACATGTTTTGCATATAAGAAAAATCGATACTTTTGACCCATACAATGTTATTATTATTATTTTTTGGCTATTGCTAAAAATATACCCAAGCATCTTAAGACTGGTTTTGTGGTCCAGTGTCACATATAGTAAGTACACGTAGTTAATTAATATTACTCAGTACTTATATGTATAATTACACTGTAACAAGGACACCTTAAAATAAAGTGTAACCAAATAAAATGTTTCCGAAAAGCATATGAAAGGGTTAAATAATATTGTCACTTTTGTGGTTGCATTTGTCATGCACATATTTGAATAAGCTGCATTGCACAGACAGAGAGAATATGAAGAGTTTGGTTCCAAAACGCTATAAATCCATTTTGATTAATATGAGTTGTAATGTGTTTTCTTTACCAAGAAAGTGGCAAGATGAAAACGTCTCGGGTTACTTATGTAACCATGGTTCCCTGAGTAGGGAACGAGACACTGCGTCCTCTAGGTTTCTTGCCATGCTGCGGACGCAAGCTTCAGACGAAGAAGTGAACGATGTGTAGCTCCCGGCACCGATTTATACTGTAGTCGCACCGGTAGTGACGTCATGGCTGTCGCCGGCCAACGAGTTGGTGTTTTTTCAATGTATGCTTCAGATACGAGTCACGACGAGGCGTTCCCCATAGCGACCCCTAGAGGACGCAGTTCGAAGTTCCCATGAAAGGGAACCACTATTTTCTGTTCCAAACTTTCACATAGCATCTTTAGGTTATAATAACATAAAAAATTCAAATCCAGACTTTGATTTTCAAAGATTTATTATACAATTTTATCATTTTTTCTTCAAAATGCAATAAATCCATTGAATCAATATAAAAGTTACTTTTAATATTGAAACTGTTGAAAATACACAACATAGTAAGTTGATCCACATATGACAGCCTCTGAACTTGGTCACTACTAATCTTATATACAGGCACTGGACTAAAACTACATTCAGTCAGTCATCACTCCCAAAATGAATTCAACGGGTCATCTTGTTAATGCTATAAATTAATTAAAACAACAAAAGAACATTTTATCATGAACATACATGAACAACAATATCACATTAAACCACAGAAATTCCAAAATGACATTTCCCTTACATTCAACTTCCAAAAGTGCATTCATCTTTGCCATGTTACATTCATTTAGTTAACTAGTGCTATACGCTGTATTAACAAAAACATGAATGGCATTAATAAAAACACTTAAACTGACAAGCAACGCAATATCACGTTCATAATCTAATGCGACTCATCTGCGATTATGAACGCGATATAGCAGTGATCTA
>NW_015506451.1:235922-244120 GCF_001515645.1 Sinocyclocheilus grahami | reverse complement strand
TACTAATCTTATATACAGGCACTGGACTAAAACTACATTCAGTCAGTCATCACTCCCAAAATGAATTCAACGGGTCATCTTGTTAATGCTATAAATTAATTACAACAATAAAAGAAAATTTCATCATGAACATAGAACATGAGCAATATCACATTAGACCACAGAAATTCCAAAATGACATTTCCCTTACATTCAACTTCCAAAAGTGCATTCATCTTTGCCATGTTACATTCATTTAGTTAACTAGTGCTATACGCTGTATTAACAAAAACATGAATGGCATTAATAAAAACACTTAAACTGACAAGCAACGCAATATCACGTTCATAATCTAATGCGACTCATCTGCGATTATGAACGCGATATAGCAGTGATCTACGGCTCTGTGTATTAAATGCAGCTCCATCTGAAAGCATGTGATGGAGATTTACTATTAATCACAGAACCGACTTTACTTACGAGATGCGCATGACAATCACATGTGATTTATCGTGCAGCCCTAAGTGATCACAAAGTACAAAGTATATGAGGAAAACTAGGATGTTGGGGGTATTCAAAGCGCCGCCATTACTGTCTACAGTGCGTGGAATGGTGCGCTGTGATTGGTTGAGTGGATATATATCGCATTCTGCAGAGAAGGGAGACTGGCGTTTGTCGCGGTTTGGAAAAAAAGGGAGAAAACATGACAGAATAACTCGGCGGATATCGCATTTTGCGTAAAATTAAAAATGTACTTTTCAATACTGACCAGATACAATACTGATTTTGCAGAAACTCTTTTTTTTTTAAATGGCGTTTATCGCGTTTTGGAACCAAAATCTTCATATGTGCTAATGGTATTCTTGTGATAGATGCAAAATGATCCAGGTCTTCTCTACAACATCTTATTAATCATTTCCATTACCTTCCAGTGAATTTGCGAAACCTTTGTCATGACATGAGCCTTCATTTTTTAAATGTACTCTTGTACTTTCCCTTGCCTACGTCTAATCATAGATCAAGCCCCAGCTGGGGACTCTCTGTGTAAGGAATCTTACTCTACAGCTGGATTTATGTTTCTATGGAGTGGTAACAGATTTAAAAAGCATTTTAAATGTTATGCAGTGTGCAAAGTGCACATGATAATGAGTACTGAGCTTTATGGAGAGACAGGAACAAAGGGTAAGCTGGGGCATTGTGGGATTGAGTGTATGTGTTCGTAGCGAAAACTGCTACACTGCATCTCGCCTCCTAAATTCTCACCACGTCATGGCCAAGTTATTCGAACGTGTAAAGGAAAACATCTTTAATGTACAGATACCCGGTAAAGCTTTCTAAGCGTTTTGTAATGCTAGCTCACTTCACGCATATGTTAAACCTTTTTGTCACCATTTGTTGTGGTTCAGTATGTTTTGCACTCGTATCTGTCTCACTCCTGTCATTCCAATCATGTGCTCATTATTGTAACCTTCAAATGTGCTAGGACTGCTACAACCAAGATCTCAGCAAAATGTTTCACCTCACAGACTGTTTACACTGCATCTGTGGCACCATTACCCAACTCTCTCATTTATTGCAGGAAACCTGTTTCACTTTTGCAATTAGTCTTGTCACTGCTGAGCCATGTTGCAAGAATTACAATTCCTCAGTATTTGGAAAATGTTGAACCTAATTTACACCATCCCTTGCAGCCTGAATCATTATGTGTGTTCACTTGGGATTGGATGTAATTAACATCTTCAGTTAGTATCACCAATTAACTTATTAAAGTTACATTTCTTCATCATTACCTGTCTTATTACAGTAGTCTAACAGCGATGCCCCACAGCTACAGATGCAGAATTCAAACAGCGTAAGATGTTGCTTCAAACACACAACACTATTGAATGCATTCAGTCAAAGTTTGATCTTAAATGCAAAATAATAATTGCACTAATCAGTATTTTGGTTTGTTTTGCCATACAAATATAATCATTATTTTTTTTTTCATTTTATATATATATATATATATATATATATACTTAAAAAAATACTGGTTCACAAACAATCTACTAAATGCTTTATGCCATCTAATTGATCATTTATAAGAAGGCATTTTAGTATAATTATAAAAAATGTCCACCTTAAGGTCATGGCTCATGTGTCTTTCTGCTGTGAAATCTTTACTGATTTTTATGAAGTAAACACAAGAATAACTTTATTATTGTTACTGATGTTTCAAGATAAACCCTTAATGGACTGAAGCAGTTTCAGAGTTTCAGAGTTCCCATACTATATATATATATATATATATATATATATATATATATATATATATATATATATTCTTTATATAAAAGTGTAATATAATATAACAATGATTTATTTACATACTGAATCCCCAAATTAATGTCAAATCAACATAAAATAAGTAATTTTATATAACTTCATTGTTTTATGTTAAATGTAATCTTTTTACAAAGTACTATAGAGGCCAGTAATATACCTCAATTGTATTTAATTATTTTTACCGTTACCCCAAACTATAAAAAATAGTTTAATTTATATATAATATAATATAATATAATATAATATACACACCAAATCTCCAAATTATGTAAAATAAACAAAAAAAGTTATTTATTTATTTATTCCACACATTGATGTTCCTCACAACACTGAAACCCTGCAAGCACTCTTGCTAGCTACTAGCAACTATCAAAGAGCAAACTCATAAATTACAACTCAGCCGGTAAAATAAACAAAAAAAGTTATTTATTTATTTATTCCACACATTGATGTTCCTCACAACACTGAAACCCTGCAAGCACTCTTGCTAGCTACTAGCAACTATCAAAGAGCAAACTCATAAATTACAACTCAGCCGGGACTGATGAAAAACAAAAAGCCAATTAAAACCGAAGCACCCCCCCATTTCAGCACACTCTCTCACTTGCATTTCATATTGCTATGTACGGTGTTGTTTCTTGCTTTGCATAACTAGATGCCTCAGCCAGTGTCTGTTTTAATGATCCAGCCCTGAGCTGTAGTGTACTTTGTCTCTCTTGACTTTGGGTACCTTTAATTTCTACTTCAGTTCTTTTTGCCAAAGACCAGTGCTGACGAGCAAGTACTGTAGATTTTCTGAATATTTGACTTTTCAAAGGACAAGTAGTAATGTGTTATTCTGCTCTTTAGTCTGAATGCAAAAGGCAAAAAGTAAGTGAGATAGGTGAGGCATCTCTAAATATATGTTTACTATGATCAGAGTATATGTTGTGTTATCAGTGATATCAAGCCATGTCACCGAAGATCACTGCTCACATATCGTGATGGTTCCAGTCCTGCAGCAGTCAAGCTTAATGGTAGTCAGAACTCTGTTTCTGAATGACATCCATCTTAGATCAACAGAGGAATTAAGCATGCCAGCCTAGAGCACCAAATATGGGTTCAGACACAAGCCACATAAGTTTTACAGAACTTTCTATACACAATCCACAAGTGTGAAACTTACTTTGTATGTTAACCTTTAAAATATTAAATTCATCATTCAAAAAATACCCTGGAAGTTGTTTACTTGCTCAGCTTCAGCTCACTAGTTGCCTAAACCAGTGCTTCCTACTGTTCCTGCAGGCACACCAACAGTACACATTTGGGACATCTATATCTAACCAATTTATTTTAGGTCTTGGACTCTCTACTAATGAGCTGATGAGTTGAATCAGGAGTTTCATTGTGAAGAGTTTGAAAATGTGTTGTGAAACACTGGGCCGTTTTGGCTAATAGGTCTTCAGAAAGCCCTGAATATTTGGCATGTTTCAGGTTTACCAGACTCCTTTGGGATGCATTTGTGAAGGGCGTTTTAAGATACCTTCAAAAACATAGAACAGAATGTAGTGGGGGTTTTTTGACTTTTTTTTTTTACTTGACAGCTTCTTACCTTGCAAATCCAACCCACGCTCACTGAAAATATGTGACATTTCAGCAAAATGATATTACATTGTGTCTTGCATGTTTCGCAACACTAAACCCTACCCGAAAACTAACCAGCAGTGTTAACAAGAGCAAACGTTAGATAAAAACAATTTTTTGATTAAGTAAACATGTCATTTTGGCTTGCTTCTACAAGTTTTTGAGCTCTCTTATCATAACTCATACACAAATGCTCTGTATAGCAAGTGTAATGCTGTACCAATTGAGCTGCTGAGCAAGTTTACTATGTCACAAAGCCATACATTAGGAGCTGGTTGTGTGATGAAAACATCAAAATGTATTAATTTACAAGTTATGCACTATGGTAAACACAGAATTCTAACATATAATCGAGTTTGGAATCACACAAAAATAAGTCTTTATTAATTAATAACCTGATCATAATTTGTGTGAAAAGGAATAAACACCATTGCCATTTTACTGCCCATAGTTTTAATTTTAGCTGGAAACTGCAGTGAATTGTTTGTATGGATATGTTTTTGGAGTTTTGCTAAAATGTAGGTAAAGTCACGTTTATTCCGGTGATGCTACTGTAAATTGTAAATGTCTAACAATTAAAGTATTGTACACTGTTAGATAATGAAAACACCACCTCTAAAAATATCATAACATAAAATCTAAAATGAAATTTGAGCGGACTCACTAATTGAGTTATTGGATGACTAGACCACCATCGTGACCAATCCTCATGTCAAGAATCCTTCCGTTTTTTTCATCCCAGCACATCTACAATTGAATGCCATTGAGAAGCCCAGATACATGATCTATTGTCAAATCAGGTGACCTATTCCTATTCCAATGACCTATTCCAGCATGGCAGATAATTAGTTACTTTTTGTAATGGTTTTGTATGTGGGAATATTGTGTCATTGAGAATGTGATTGCTTTAGGCATCAATGGATTGGCAGGTGGTAAAACGAAAGCTTTTGTTAAGTAAGGGAGCAGATAATAATTATGTTTCCCTAGTGAGAAGGCCGAAGACCTGGCTAAAGCTTAAGCAAACATTGTAATTAAATATCTGAGATTTATGCCTCTAATGAATAACACGCACTCACTGGGCATAAATGCCAGGCAAAATGCTGCAGAGTGCGCAGAAAAATCGAAATATATTGTACTGCAGAGATTATAATGGCATTCTTAAGAACACCATCTGCATCAGCATTACTCTATGGCTGGCACAAATCTTTTCACAGCCTTTGAATGGATGGTAATAGAAATAGGATGGGCTGGGGTGGGGTGGGTGAATTTGCCGTGCTGATGTTCACAAGGTGGTTCTTCGAAGGTTGGGCCAAGTACATATATAATAATATCTGAAAAAAGCGATGAGTAAGCAATCATATCTCAATGGCAGTTGCTCAGCTGACGTACGACGAACTACATGAAATTGACTTCATGACAATGCTGACTGGCTGATGGCACCATATGAATGCATGCAGTCCTGAGCACTGATGTAAAAATCTGCATGACATGACTCATTTCACTCATGTTTTCACTCTTGAAAATAATTGATTATTTCAGGTTTGTGTACCAAACAGTGTGCTTCAAATACCCTTCAAGCTTAAGCAATCCCTCTATGTACCATGTCTCTAAAATTAGGTTGTGTTTGACAACTGATGGAGGTGAATAAACTCTGGAATTCAGAACGAATCCCCCAACACCAGCGTCCAAGTCAATCAATTGTCTCTATCCCTCATGTTTGTCAATACATTTATTTGCTCTTTGTCAAGAAATTGTGTGCTTTAGCAGGGCTACTAATGACATTATTGTGTGGTCAGACCCTCACCCGGGGCAGCTGCCATTCACTTTAGATTGGATAAGGATCTCTTCCAAGTGGCAGACCATAGACCGTACACCAGGCAAAATTATTCTCGAGCTCGCCAGGCAAGGCGTGATGAGTCGAATCAAGAACGGGAAGCTCACATCACATGAGGCTGTGATATTGCAAAGTGTTGCAAAATATAGCTGAAGTGTTGAGACTAACAACACACACAAAAAACAGCATTTGCTGGATAGGTATGTTTTGAAGCATGACGGCTGGTTTGAGCTGGTTTAAGCTAAACTAGCTCCTGCTCAGGACCAGCTTAAACCAGCTCAAACCAGCTGCCATGCTTCAAAACATACCTAACCAGCGTATGCTTTTTTTTCCAACAGGGTACGATGTGTATGTGTGTTTTCATGTTTGTATTTTTCAGACCTAGGCAAGTAGATGTCTGAGTAAGGAGCATCTTTGCTAACAAGATGCTGCAGTGCCTCTTGTGCTCATTAGCCGTCTCATTTGTGATCTCGTTTCGCAGGATGTGGTAAAGGGCCTCTGGGCATTAGAGTGGCAAAGAACGTGGTACGGTTGCACAGAGATTTAAGACTGCAAACGCATGTATCTCGAAATGTAATGCTCGACCATAGCCATGCTAGCTGCCATGCTTCAAAACATACCTAACCAGCATATGCTTTTTTTCCAACAGGGTACGATGTGTATGTGTGTTTTCATGATTGTATTTTTCAGACCTAGGCAAGTAGATGTCTGAGTAAGGAGCATCTTTGCTAACAAGATGCTGCAGTGCCTCTTGTGCTCATTAGCCGTCTCATTTGTGATCTCGTTTCGCAGGATGTGGTAAAGGGCCTCTGGGCATTAGAGTGGCAAAGAACGTGGTACGGTTGCACAGAGATTTAAGACTGCAAACGCATGTATCTCGAAATGTAATGCTCGACCATAGCCATGCTCTGAGAGCCAGCAAAGGATGCTTCAGCATTTCTGAATATTTCCGCCCATTTTCCCCTTCACTGATGAGGCGAGGTTATCTTTCTCTCCCGAAAGCTTGTCAAATCTTGTTAAGAGAAGTGTCAGATTTAATAGATGGCGCTGGATTAGTTCCCCGTCCCTCTTACTCACTCTTCCGTGCAATCATCTTACTGCCATCTTTACCTTGGCAAATAGAAGATGGATTGCTTGCTTTATCCTACGTTTTTAAGTCTTGCTTCCAAACCCTCCTTCTCCTCTGCCACCTCCAATGCCCCAAAAACAAGCAGAACAGATGCACTCCATCCAGCGAGGTCCATAAGATGAAGGTAAGGATGGAGGAAACGAGTCCCAGAGGGCACAGAGGGACTTTTCTGATCCGGGCTGCTCCCCTTCCCTGGAGATCTCATTTGAGCTGAGGAGTTGAGGCTGAATGGATCCTTGACCACAAGGGATTAGAAGAGCCTGTGTGAAGTCTCTCATCTGGCTCTACCCTTCTCTCCATCTTGCTCTCAGACTCTCCTTTCGACTTCCTGCCAGCCTGGCCATCTTTGTACCGATCATCGCATGACCAGAACTGAGGGATGAGGTGGAAGTTGTATGTAAGCGCAGCTGAAATCACTATGTGGAATCTCGGCAGAGGCGCGGCTTTTGCTGAGCATGTAGTTTAAAGGGGTCATATGATGCTGCTAAAAAGAACATTATTAAGTATAAAGTAAAAAAAACCACATTATTTTCCACATGCTGTACATTATTGTTTCTCCTCTATGCCCCGCCTTTTTGAAACGCGTGGATTTTTACAAAGCTCATCGGTCTGAAAAAGCGAGGTGTGCTGTGATTGGCCAGCTTTCCAGTGCATTGTGATTGGCCGAATACCTCAAGCATGTGACGGAAATGTTACACCCCTCACCATACTGTTGATGCCATGTCCCGGCCGGAGCGAAGAGACAAAAACATTAAAACCCATTACAAAAAAGGCATTTGTTGCATCCAGTGGGGACATAATTACTTATTATAATGACTTATACTGTCTTTTTACGTGTTGCGTTGCATTGCATCACGCCGCGTAAACATAAAACCCTGTCTGCATTTGTGATCAGAGAAATGACAAACAACAAGTGCTACTCTACACTGCACTGCAGGATCCTTTAAATGAAAACGTACTTACAGACTGAGTCAGAACTGCCGGCATTGTAGTCAACTCTTCCAGGATCAGTAAACAGTCCTCCATAAAATGTGCTGCACACATCTGGATATTTGGGTTAAACTGTTCTGGAACAGTGTTGTAAATACAACTTAACCACTGATTTGTAGTCGTGTCCTCTTTTGGAAGACCAAACAAAGTAGTTTCGCTTTCACAACGAAAAACACAGTGGCCTAGCGTGAGCGGAAGCCCCGGCTTAGCGTGAGCTGAGGCCGGGCTAGAGTGAGCAGAGGCTGCGGGGTCGAGAACGGTGTGCCTGGCGGATCTGACAAAGGAGCGGCAACCACATGTGACGACCCCGGGCTG
>NW_015506451.1:227976-234853 GCF_001515645.1 Sinocyclocheilus grahami | reverse complement strand
AAGTTGATGTATTCCCTCAGCGACCAGCACAGATCAGCTCTAGGCATGACGAAGCAGATATCATCCTCTTTTGGAAGACCAAACAAAGTAGTTTCGCTTTCACAACGAAGCACACAGCGTCTTCACGAAATGTTACGCCTTCTTTCTTTGCGTGAACATTTGGGCGGCGTTATGCAAATCTTCCCACAAAGTGAGGTAGATATGTTGGGGCGTGTTTGTTTTAGGTAGGTGTGGCTGATTCTTAAATTTTATAAAGAATATCTCTTTGGATTTGAGACTTTAGTCTTTGCAACTTTACAGATCTTCTTTATGCACCAAGAGCTTGTAACACTCCAAAGAGAAAGGACAAATTTTAATCGCATCATATGACCCCTTTAAGGACTTTAGTAGTGAAAATAAATATATTCATTTTGAAAGGAATATTAAATGATTGACATTTTATGTAGTTGTTTATTTTAGAAAATAAATAAATGAATAGCATTAACACTACCCAGGTGCCAAATGTAAGATAATAGGCAAATAAACATAACATTACAGTTGAATTGTAAGAATAAGTGCATACATCTGACACTCACTGGTGTGTGAAGTGTCATTTGTGAATCAAAGACAATTCAAGACCTTCAATCTGCCTACTAAAGAAAAGATCTGCCATGACTTGCATTTTTTATAACCAAGTATATTTTATGAATTTTTTGAAAGTTTTACTTTTCTTTCTTCTTCCTGATTTTTTTTAGATAATATCATATCATAATGTAATAATTTTAGAATGAATGAATGAATGAATGGTTTTAAATGGACCTTATGAATAATACTTTTTTAATCTTTCTTTAGAGTATCACAGTTTTAAACAACTAATAATTTAGATTTTTATAATGGATTTTCAAAGTTTAAGACAGAAATTCTGGGTTTTGAAAATAACCAAAACTAAACTAACGGCTGCAAAATGGAAAAGTTTTCAAGACAGTTTTAAAGTGACTTTCACATAATGAAACCTGATTAATAAAAATCAACCTCTCTGACATAAAATTCCTTGAAGTTGAAGAAACAGTCTTAAATTAAAAATGGCACTTGTCAAAAAATACCCCTTGGCTATGAGACTGTGTGACAACGTATTTTCAGGAATCTCAAGAAAGGCCACATGACGTATCAGTACAATACACAGGTGTTCTTTTTGCAGAATTATCTGTATAATAGCAAAGATTATCGACTCAGTTTAATCCACAGATTTTTCTGATCATAACCTTGGAACTGAAGAGGATTAGCAGATCATATCTACATACAGACACCTTTACATTAGCATGGTCAGTGGCTCTTCGTGTCTTAGCTTACATCTGAGAGCTACTGTAAAGGTCCCATTAACTGAATCACTGGGGCGTTAAAGTGCAGGAACAGTCCTGCTGGGTAGATATGCCAACCAGGTGCAGAAGCAGAAATACAAATTTGTGTCTGGCTGAATTTGGCTGAAATACCTGTCGGAATGGATTGAGAGTTCCCGGAATATTGCTATAAAGTGCATTTACTCCATACGCCTCTCTTGTGTATTCTCACTAGCTCATTATGATGTCTCTGTGCATATATCCAATCAACACACTCACATAATCACTTCTGTGACCTCAACCACCATATCTGTTTTTTGTTTTTTTTTGGACCTGGTAATTGATATGGGCATTAATTCCCATTAATTGGTGACTTTACCACATGGTAAATTGACAATGGAAGATAACATGCTTGGGGATGTTTCTCTGAGCTTTTATCAAGAAAGGTTTCATTATCACCGGATATGTAACTACTGTTGACGTGGTTAAATTGGCTTCATCTTGATTATCTCTTGTTGTCTCACATGTCACTTGGCGTTTAATTAAGATGTCATCAGATGGGGAAGCAACATGATGACAGTGTACTTTAAAGTCTCCAAATTATCAGAGATGTTCATCTCCCTCTAATTCTGTGAGGGGAAGCCGTTAATACGTTTTACCACCAGAGTGACAATAAAAACCTCCTGATGGTTGAATATACACTTGAAAACTAAATTAAATAGATGTTTTTTTCACGTATCAGTACAATACACAGGTGTTCTTTTTGCAGAATTATCTGTATAATAACAAAGATTATCGACTCAGTTTAATCCACAGATTTTTCTGATCATAACCTTGGAACTGAAGAGGATTAGCAGATCATATCTACATACAGACACCTTTACATTAGCATGGTCAGTGGCTCTTCGCGTCTTAGCTTACATCTGAGAGCTACTGTAAAGGTCCCATTTACTGAATCACTGGGGCGTTAAAGTGCAGGAACAGTCCTGCTGGGTAGATATGCCAACCAGGTGCAGAAGCAGAAATACAAATTTGTGTCTGGCTGAATTTGGCTGAAATACCTGTCGGAATGGATTGAGAGTTCCCGGAATATTGCTATAAAGTGCATTTACTCCATACGCCTCTCTTGTGTATTCTCACTAGCTCATTATGATGTCTCTGTGCATATATCCAATCAACACACTCACATAATCACTTCTGTGACCTCAACCACCATATCTGTTTTTTGTTTTTTTTTGGACCTGGTAATTGATATGGGCATTAATTCCCATTAATTGGTGACTTTACCACATGGTAAATTGACAATGGAAGATAACATGCTTGGGGATGTTTCTCTGAGCTTTTATCAAGAAAGGTTTCATTATCACCGGATATGTAACTACTGTTGACGTGGTTAAATTGGCTTCATCTTGATTATCTCTTGTTGTCTCACATGTCACTTGGCGTTTAATTAAGATGTCATCAGATGGGGAAGCAACATGATGACAGTGTACTTTAAAGTCTCCAAATTATCAGAGATGTTCATCTCCCTCTAATTCTGTGAGGGGAAGCCGTTAATACGTTTTACCACCAGAGTGACAATAAAAACCTCCTGATGGTTGAATATACACTTGAAAACTAAATTAAATAGATGTTTTTTTCCTATATAATAATAATAAATAAAGTTTTGTGTTTCAGTCTCATTTGCCCCTTTTTCCCAGCATGCACTGTGGAATGAATAATTAACAGTTTAATTGTTTCACTGCTTTATTCATGCGTTTTGTTGATTTTATTCTCATGTTTAGTAGCTTGTCTTGTGATGTCAAAATGAATTTGTTCCTGTACTTAAAACAATCGGTTCGTTTATTGTTACCATTGTAGATTTGCACATACTAAGTGTTGATTTCTAAACGTGCAATTTTTCTAAACAGTTTATGTTCAAGTCATTTAAAATCAATTAAATAAAGTAATACATAAAGTAAATAAACCAAATATTACTGGATAATGTTTTACAGGACAATACTATTTCAGTCTTTTTACATAAAAACATGTTTATTTCAAAAAGTTGATGTATTCCCTCAGCGACCAGCACAGATCAGCTCTAGGCATGACGAAGCAGATATCATCCTCTTTTGGAAGACCAAACAAAGTAGTTTCGCTTTCACAACGAAGCACACAGCGTCTTCACGAAATGTTACGCCTTCTTTCTTTGCGTGAACATTTGGGCGGCGTTATGCAAATCTTCCCACAAAGTGAGGTAGATATGTTGGGGCGTGTTTGTTTTAGGTAGGTGTGGCTGATTCTTAAATTTTATAAAGAATATCTCTTTGGATTTGAGACTTTAGTCTTTGCAACTTTACAGATCTTCTTTATGCACCAAGAGCTTGTAACACTCCAAAGAGAAAGGACAAATTTTAATCGCATCATATGACCCCTTTAAGGACTTTAGTAGTGAAAATAAATATATTCATTTTGAAAGGAATATTAAATGATTGACATTTTATGTAGTTGTTTATTTTAGAAAATAAATAAATGAATAGCATTAACACTACCCAGGTGCCAAATGTAAGATAATAGGCAAATAAACATAACATTACAGTTGAATTGTAAGAATAAGTGCATACATCTGACACTCACTGGTGTGTGAAGTGTCATTTGTGAATCAAAGACAATTCAAGACCTTCAATCTGCCTACTAAAGAAAAGATCTGCCATGACTTGCATTTTTTATAACCAAGTATATTTTATGAATTTTTTGAAAGTTTTACTTTTCTTTCTTCTTCCTGATTTTTTTTAGATAATATCATATCATAATGTAATAATTTTAGAATGAATGAATGAATGAATGGTTTTAAATGGACCTTATGAATAATACTTTTTTAATCTTTCTTTAGATTATCGGTTTTAAACAACTAATAATTTAGATTTTTATAATGGATTTTCAAAGTTTAAGACAGAAATTCTGGGTTTTGAAAATAACCAAAACTAAACTAACGGCTGCAAAATGGAAAAGTTTTCAAGACAGTTTTAAAGTGACTTTCACATAATGAAACCTGATTAATAAAAATCAACCTCTCTGACATAAAATTCCTTGAAGTTGAAGAAACAGTCTTAAATTAAAAATGGCACTTGTCAAAAAATACCCCTTGGCTATGAGACTGTGTGACAACGTATTTTCAGGAATCTCAAGAAAGGCCACATGACGTATCAGTACAATACACAGGTGTTCTTTTTGCAGAATTATCTGTATAATAGCAAAGATTATCGACTCAGTTTAATCCACAGATTTTTCTGATCATAACCTTGGAACTGAAGAGGATTAGCAGATCATATCTACATACAGACACCTTTACATTAGCATGGTCAGTGGCTCTTCGTGTCTTAGCTTACATCTGAGAGCTACTGTAAAGGTCCCATTAACTGAATCACTGGGGCGTTAAAGTGCAGGAACAGTCCTGCTGGGTAGATATGCCAACCAGGTGCAGAAGCAGAAATACAAATTTGTGTCTGGCTGAATTTGGCTGAAATACCTGTCGGAATGGATTGAGAGTTCCCGGAATATTGCTATAAAGTGCATTTACTCCATACGCCTCTCTTGTGTATTCTCACTAGCTCATTATGATGTCTCTGTGCATATATCCAATCAACACACTCACATAATCACTTCCGTGACCTCAACCACCATATCTGTTTTTTTTTTTTTTTTTGGACCTGGTAATTGATATGGGCGTTAATTCCCATTAATTGGTGACTTTACCACATGCTAAATTGACAATGGAAGATAACATGCTTGGGGATGTTTCTCTGAGCTTTTATCAAGAAAGGTTTCATTATCACCGGATATGTAACTACTGTTGACGTGGTTAAATTGGCTTCATCTTGATTATCTCTTGTTGTCTCACATGTCTCTTGGCGTTTAATTAAGATGTCATCAGATGGGGAAGCAACATGATGGCAGTGTACTTTAAAGTCTCCAAATTATCAGAGATGTTCATCTCCCTCTAATTCTGTGAGGGGAAGCCGTTAATACGTTTTACCACCAAAGTGACAATAAAAACCTCCTGATGGTTGAATATACACTTGAAAACTAAATTAAATAGATGTGTTTTTTTCTATATAATAATAATAAATAAAGTTTTGTGTTTCAGTCTCATTTGCCCCTTTTTCCCAGCATGCACTGTGGAATGAATAATTAACAGTTTAATTGTTTCACTGCTTTATTCATGCGTTTTGTTGATTTTATTCTCATGTTTAGTAGCTTGTCTTGTGATGTCATAAGTGTAAAGACCTGCTCACAGCACTAACAGTAACTATAAAGATAACTGTATTAGCATCCACACCAATAACACGGTTTATTATAAGGGTGTGCTACATTGATATCGCTTGCCGCTTTAAATGCTCAAGCTCTTTGTGTGTTTCATCATTCATCAGCTGGAAAAAAATAGTTCTGAAATTGATTTCAACATTACTTCTCTGTTTCGTTATCATTATAGTTGTGGGGTGCATGACTCTATTCTCATATAAGTAACTGTCTGAGAACAGAGACGGACCCATATCTTTCTTTTACTAGAAAGGTTTAAAATATATTGAAAAGATAATGGGCAAACAAGGGTATATTGTGTCATTATAGCTATGCAGTGATCCAGCGGCAAAACATCTCAGTCTGAAGGCTAACAACAGTCACAATCACTAGATTGATGTCAGAAAGAAAAGAAAGAAGGACATCTGAATCTCAGGACAGCTTTAAACCATTCAACACCAGACGAGTGATTGCCTTCAGCATCACTGCTATGGCTTAGTCAATCAACATTTAGCATATCTATTTTAGAGTAGTAAATTATTCCCAGATGCAGCCTCTACGATAAAACACAAATGCTAGTGAAATCACAGAGGTGATATGATTGACAGGCTTGTAATTAGGCTTTCAGTAGGTATGTAATCTTCCCACTGCCAGCGCTGCACTTATTGCTATATGAATCGGCAAAAAAAAACAAAAAAACAGTGTTTACTGCTGTTCAAGATGAATGGGGTTTCAGAAAAGACTGTTCTGTGATCTCTAGATTATCTGCACCTCCACTTTAGTAGATTAATTGACTAGTTTAAGGCAGGAAGCAACATATTAAACGATGTGTACAAACAGCAGCATGACAGTGACTTATGAGGAAGCAAATGGATGTAAATGAGTGAATCTCACAGGAGCGAGTTTAATTAACAGTGTGTGCGCTCTGTTCAGTCTGTGGCATTTATTTTGAAGTGGTTCGAGTTATTAAAGGGGTCATATGATGCTTTTTTAAAGATCATTATTTTGTGTATTTGGTGTAACAGAATATGTTGACATGCTTTAATGTTCAAAAAACACATTATTTTTCAAATACTGTACATTATTGTAGGTCCTCTATGCCCCGCCTCTCTCAAACGCTTACTTTTCTACAAAGTCCCTCCTTCCGACAAGCGCAGTCTGATCTGATTGGCCAGCTGACCCAGTGCATTGTGATTGGCCGAACACCGCAAGCACTCGTCGGAAATGTAACGCCCCTTACTATAATCGTGAGCTTCATCTTTCAAAATAAATGTAAAGACAGA
>NW_015506451.1:220779-226896 GCF_001515645.1 Sinocyclocheilus grahami | reverse complement strand
GTGTGTGTGTGTGTGTGTGTGTGTGCGTGTGATTGTGTTGAGTGAATTCTGTCAGCACTGTTGCAGCATCAAACCATCGATAAATGGCACCATTGACATCCCAAAAAGACTCAAGTGAGACTTATTCTCCTTTCATCTGCCTGAGGCACAGAATTGTGGGTGTTTGGGCCACATGGGTTGTTGTTTGTTAACATACAGTGAGGTTTATCTTTCTGTACCATCTGCTGTGATGCAGTTTTGCTGGTCTTAATATGTCAGTTTGCTCATTACAGCATGTGTTCAACATTGAACTGAACGTGAGCAACAGCCCCACTGAGGTAATCAAATACATTGCAACGTCACGCTTGGGCTGCCAAGCAAAGCCCAGAATGAACTCATCGTTCCACTGAAATGCTGGTTAATAACCATACCTTGTGCCTCAGTGTCTGTTCGCTTGCAGATCTGATTGAGGTTTCTTGAGAATGAAAGCCATTTATTTTATTGTGTTCGTGATTTTTTATTTATTTTTTTCTTTGGCTGTGTGGGTTGATCAAGTGAATAAAAGACACACAAAGAATAAGGGTAAAGACCTGCTCACAGCACGAACAGTAACTATAAAGATAACTGTATTAGCATCCACACCAATAACACGGTTTATTATAAGGGTGTGCTACATTGATATCGCTTGCCGCTTTAAATGCTCAAGCTCTTTGTGTGTTTCATCATTCATCAGCTGGAAAAAAATAGTTCTGAAATTGATTTCAACATTACTTCTCTGTTTCGTTATCATTATAGTTGTGGGGTGCATGACTCTATTCTCATATAAGTATTTTTTTTTTCTTCCAGATTATGTGTGAAATATAATAATAAACTTCATGTAATAATTTTTTTCCCCACATTGGTACTCACTTTGGTACTATTGTCAAAACTCTTGGTAAAAGCATTGAAAATTGACAAATTGACACCTTGTGGAAATTTAATTGAAATAAAATCCATAATGTTTGTAATAATATCTATCCAGTACATTGTGGTCTTCATGTGAGACACATTTCTTGTACCAGTTAGAATTCATTGTAACTGGTTTGGAAATTGCACACCATTTCAGTAGAATCTACATCTATGAAAATTGACAGATGTACCAATTGTTTCATTGATTAATATAGACGCAGAGATGAAGTGATGCATATTAAAATTTTGACAGAAATGGAATGATGAAATGCAGTTACTGTGAATGAAATGTGAACAGTATATAGATGAAAAAGTGCGTTTTTGATTATTTGCTTTAATCTGTGAGATTCGTTTTGAAACTGTACCACTTGCGAAAATAGCACCAATGCAATATTCAGTACTTTATTTGATGTTAATAAATATTGAAAATATGATTTACCATTATTTTATGAACTTTAATTTAGTTATTTTTAGATCACACTATAATAAAATGATTATTTGCATACTGCTTTATTGTAAAGTTAATCATAGAAAACAATAATAACTAAACCTTTACACTTTCGGATGAATATGTGAGTGATTCTTGCCTGTGCAAAACTAATGTTAAGGTTGTGACTGGATGCAGGGTTTCTTCCTCCTTTGGGGCCTTGTTGTTTTTGCCTTAATCTAAGATGGCAAGACGTGCTTCTACTTGTCAATGTAAGTCTACATGCAGTTTTGATGCAGATTGATGCACCACATTATAATGATTACTCAGAAAGGCAATTCAGCATCTTCCTGTATTTTTGAGAGGCCACAGGACTGCTTCAGAGGATGCAGTGCATCCATGTAGCTCTATTAGCCATTGTTAGGTTATAAGGACAATTTCCTATTATATATGCTCATGTTCCCCATGTCTTAATGTAAGAGAGAGCATTTTAAACTCACAATTCTTAAATGGCAGGAATCATATTAGTTAGCGATCTGTTATCACAACATTACAATTAAATCAATAATTTATTAATCTGACCAGACGTTTTAGAAGTTCTAGAAGTGATGAACCGCATAACAGGAATGACCCAAAAAATTAAAATCTTTTTTTTTTTTACAAAATAATGTATTACCGTCTCCTGTGGTTTCAGCCCTTAAGAACTGTCTGAGAACAGAGACGGACCCATATCTTTCTTTTACTAGAAAGGTTTAAAATATATTGAAAAGATAATGGGCAAACAAGGGTATATTGTGTCATTATAGCTATGCAGTGATCCAGCGGCAAAACATCTCAGTCTGAAGGCTAACAACAGTCACAATCACTAGATTGATGTCAGAAAGAAAAGAAAGAAGGACATCTGAATCTCAGGACAGCTTTAAACCATTCAACACCAGACGAGTGATTGCCTTCAGCATCACTGCTATGGCTTAGTCAATCAACATTTAGCATATCTATTTTAGAGTAGTAAATTATTCCCAGATGCAGCCTCTACGATAAAACACAAATGCTAGTGAAATCACAGAGGTGATATGATTGACAGGCTTGTAATTAGGCTTTCAGTAGGTATGTAATCTTCCCACTGCCAGCGCTGCACTTATTGCTATATGAATCGGCAAAAAAAAACAAAAAAACAGTGTTTACTGCTGTTCAAGATGAATGGGGTTTCAGAAAAGACTGTTCTGTGATCTCTAGATTATCTGCACCTCCACTTTAGTAGATTAATTGACTAGTTTAAGGCAGGAAGCAACATATTAAACGATGTGTACAAACAGCAGCATGACAGTGACTTATGAGGAAGCAAATGGATGTAAATGAGTGAATCTCACAGGAGCGAGTTTAATTAACAGTGTGTGCGCTCTGTTCAGTCTGTGGCATTTATTTTGAAGTGGTTCGAGTTATTAAAGGGGTCATATGATGCTTTTTTAAAGATCATTATTTTGTGTATTTGGTGTAACAGAATATGTTGACATGCTTTAATGTTCAAAAAACACATTATTTTTCAAATACTGTACATTATTGTAGGTCCTCTATGCCCCGCCTCTCTCAAACGCTTACTTTTCTACAAAGTCCCTCCTTCCGACAAGCGCAGTCTGATCTGATTGGCCAGCTGACCCAGTGCATTGTGATTGGCCGAACACCGCAAGCACTCGTCGGAAATGTAACGCCCCTTACTATAATCGTGAGCTTCATCTTTCAAAATAAATGTAAAGACAGAGCCCGAAAGGGGAACAGAGTCGTGTGACAGACACAGTGATGAAGCCGGTATGTGTTTGCAGTACACAAGCCATGGTTAAGACATATATATCTTTGGCTATATCAATATCAGTTTGTAACACTCCAAAGAGAAAGGAAAACTTGAAATCGCATCATATGACCCCTTTAACATGTGCCAAAGAGACAAGACCGATATATTCATTATGCTTTTTAAAGGAATTCATCCATGATTAATGAAGGCTGTTCAATTTGATTCATGAAAGAACAAATGGTCTTTAAGATTAAATGCTGCAAAGGACAATATTAATCATCTAATGCAAGAACATTTGAAAATTGTGAATTCCTTTTGTGGCAAAGCTTTGAAAATGTTTAACCACTCACTATAAACCTCAGAATATTCTAGCAAATAAAGGTGCAATTTTCTGCATTTATTCAAATGCCAGAATACTTGACTTCAAAGGAGGCCAGAAGCCTGGAGCTGTTCTTGCACTCGCAATGACTTTCACAGACACTTGAAAGCAATGCTTATAAGTGTCACACATGTAACAAATTCAAAACAGTATTTAATTTAACCCCTCCAACAGGCCAACCAAAATGCACAAGCAGAATCACAATCTCAAGCAGAATGACAGTGATTTTGTGATGGTAATTACATAGTAGTTAAATTGTTATTATTATGTAATAATAGTGTTATATAAATATATTTGCTTTTTTAAATTGAACTTTAGCCTTCTCTGCTTAAACTGTAACAGACTACTGTTCATATTAATACCGTGTTTTGATTGTTGTCAATGGGCCTACTTGGTCAATGGGCTTTCATCTTTAAAAAAAATAAAAAAAGTCATAATTTACATATACCATTCCACGGACACTGTCAAGCTAAAAACATAAAAAAATGCCAGTAAAATGATCATACAAATGACAAAAAAATATCATAAATATGGTAGTTACGACTCTATGGCTATATTCCAAATCTTGAAGCCGTATAATAGCTTAGTGCAAAGAACAGATCAAAATCGCCCCCCACCCAAAAAAAAAAAACCTACCCAAGTAGACCAAACCCATTGAAAACAAACAATAACCACTTTTCCACCATTGGGCCGAACAGTTCTCATTGCTTAACCATTCCATTCTGTTCCGAAGCAGCCCAGCCAGTATGGATATGGTTTTGTTTTCCACTTTGGGGTTGATAACAGAGCTCGTAATATAAACACGTCAGTCGTTGCCTTGGTAACCCAAGTGTTTACATACAATATGAGATATAAATAGCGACTGCGTTATGGATGATGAGCAGATATTTCAGTTTATTTATTTAACTGTGCCGAGTTCAAGTGGAAACATAACTGGATCCATTTCTCAATGTTCTTAGTTCAGCCCGAAAGTAGAAAAGTGGCTTTTCAAAGATTCTACTATACATTCCATACATGACGCCTTCATTCAGAGGACATTACTAGGTCCGTCACACCTCTTGTATGTAGGGCTGCATGATAAATCGCATACGATATTTAACGTGCATCTTATCAGTAAAGCCGGTTCTGTAATCAGCGGTAAATCTCCATCACGTGCGTGCTTTCACATTGAGCAGCATTAACCACACAGAGCCGTTGTTCACTGACGAGCTGCGCAAAAAATTGCGCGAATATGAACGTGGTTTTGCGCAGCTCGTCAGTGAACAACAGCTCGGTGTAGTTAATGCTGATAAGATGCACGTTAAATATCGTATGTGATTTATCGTGCAGCCCTACTTGTATGCATCGGTTGCACTGTCGTTTGCATCCCTGCTGTATGCTGACCTTGCCTTGATAAAACCTTTACAGCTCAAAGCTCTGCGCCATATCCTCCTGCCTCATTGCCCTCCGCAATAAATTATTTAAGGACTCCGCCGTCCTGTACAAATCTCACCATTAAGCACTGCACTGTCAGTCAAAACCATATTATTATCCACGCACTGGAATCATGGACTCCACAGTTCATTGCATCGCATTAGTGTAATCACTCCATTCGCAGTCAGCAGCCAACTCTATTGTCCGAGCTAAAAAACCATATCTTAATGTTATGCGGCACATCAGACAGTGCACTGGGCAAATTGATAATTTAGACCAAGCTAACATGGTTTCATTTGGGAAATTATGTTTGGGTCGGAAGAAAACTTATGCAGAAAGGCACAGCTGGGTGGAAATCATGGACAAAAATAGAAGTTGCAATTGAATGCCTAAATGACCCTTGGTTACTGTTGCAAGCTGAGACAAGGTTTATAGAACATCCTATAGGAATGAATATGATATTTCCGTAAACAACATGAGTTTAGTACACAGTATGCTCATAAAATGCTAAAAAAAATGATTGGATATTACTCTTATGTGGGCTGGAATGATTGTGATTTTGCCATGCATATTAGTTGCCCTTTTCTCTTTACAGAAATTGTGAAATTAGACCGTAATTAGACAGATGCTGATTTGAGCCAAACACAGAAAACTGAAAAGAGAAAAGAGAAAAGCTTCATTTGATTGATAGGTCAATGACAAGACACTTTTTAATTGACATGATGCTTTTAAAGGGATAGTTCGGCCAAAAATGAAAATTACCTCTTGGTTTACTCACCCTCAAGCCATCCTAGGTGTATATGACTCTTCTTTCAGACGGAGTTATATTAAAATATCTCCTGGCTCTTTCAGGCTTTATAATAGTAGTGGTCCAATAGAAGTCTAATAGAAGTCCAATAAACTCCATCATAAAAAAGTGCTTCACACGGTGTTGTGGGGATAATAAAGGGCAAATCAATGCATTTTTATTATAAAATATCCATAAACAAAAACTTCATGATATTTATGAATTAATAATTGATGATTAATGATAAAAAATATATAGTACAAACAACAATATGTGAGATAGTATTACAATTTTAAATAACAGTTTTCTATTTTAATTTTAATGCATTTATTATTATCATCAATGTAATTATTCATATCATAATAAAAACTGTTGTACTGTTTTTTTTTCTTTGG
>NW_015506451.1:195459-220556 GCF_001515645.1 Sinocyclocheilus grahami | reverse complement strand
GTTTTTTTTTTTTTGTTTTTTGGGGGGGGGGGGGGGGGGGTTGTTTGTTTTGTGTGTGTGTGTGTGGAAACAGTGATATATTCCTTTCAGGATTGAGTAATTGATTGATTTTGATAAATAGAAATGTAAAAAAACAGCATTTAAATCTTCTGTGACACTGTAAATGTATGTACTGTCACTTTTAACCAATTTAATGCTTGCTGAATAAAAGTATTTAAAAATATTATTGACCCAAAGCTTTTGAACAGTAGCGTATATTTGCAAACTTGTCATTGTCCCTGAAACAGATAAAATTGGTGTAACTAAACAGAGCTGCTCTTTAAGTTTCTACAAAACACGTAGTTTGGTTATTTGGATACTTTAGTTCCTTTATATCATATTGGTTATTGGTGTACTGAAGGTAAAGGGTCAAAAAGCAAGGTACCTTTGTGTGCCTTTCATCAGCCCTCCGGTTTCATCAGCCCACAGCCCCACACATTTACACAAGCATGTTTGAAATACTTAAAATATACAGACATACATAAAATAGCCTTCTTTTAAATCACTTCTTGTCTGGGCTCTCTTGGAGGTTTGATGTCATAGCGTCAGGCGCCTGTCAGAGAACTACTGCTTTGACAGTCCACAAATGTTGAGCTCTACTAAACGTATCCTTTCTGATCCATAACCCTCTTTTCGTAGAGTTTCACTTTGATCAAGCCATGGGGCTTATGTGGATTCAATTGCAGGAAATACAGGGAGATGAAGACGGAGGCGTGCTTAGCCCCAGTTCACATTACGGAAATGGGGATGATTTCCAAGAATAATTCCTTTCAACTCATTAAACCGGGAATAAGGAATTAAAATGGCTTGCCCAAAGCCCACATCTGTGTTCATCTTGCTGCTAAAAGCTTGAGAGAGTGTGTTTTTGAGATAAGAAGTGAGAGAAAGTGGTACATACCTGTTTCACACCACTAAGGTTGTTTGATGCAGCTCTTTCTACTTGCCCATCCTGCTGTGATCTCTATCTTTAATCAGTGTTTGGAGGTAGCGATTGAGACCTACCTCTGAGAAGCACCCTCCACCCCCAAACACTCCTTTGTCAGCATGGTGCTCTTAGAAAAAAAAATAAACATTGTTTTTCCCTGCTACTGATCTACACAGACCACCATACAAGACATAAAGGAAGCTCTTAAGCCTTGTTCACACCTGATATTAACATCCGCTTTGGGTGGTCCAATCACAAGTGGTTAGCTGAGACAGATTGCCATTTACACCTGCACAGTGTTTTTTAATGGTTTCACTCATTTGAGTACTCAGTTCTTCTTCTTATTCGCTCTCTCTCGCTCTCTCTAATGTCCTTCTTTGTTGTCTGGGATGCACAAGAAAACACTGTTCATTGGTTTCATTTTCCCCCAAAATGTGGTTTGAGTGACAAGAAAACATTTTTGACTCTGTTTATTGTTGTATTTTGTAAAAACAATAATTGAGACGGTATCACCTGAGACAGATGGGGTTTTTTTTAGAGTTAGCCACTAGGTCACAGTTCATTTTCAATTAAAGGGACGGATAGAATGCTTGAGTGAGAGGAGTGTAGTGGGCATTTTATTATATGTGGGCAGGGGTGCAGCTAATCACAAGTGGTTAGCTGAGACAGATTGCCATTTACACCTGCACAGTGTTTTTTAATGGTTTCACTCATTTGAGTACTCAGTTCTTCTTCTTATTCGCTCTCTCTCGCTCTCTCGCTCTCTCTCTAATGTCCTTCTTTGTTGTCTGGGATGCACAAGAAAACACTGTTCATTGGTTTCATTTTTCCCCAAAATGTGGTTTGAGTGACAAGAAAACATTTTTGACTCTGTTTATTGTTGTATTTTGTAAAAACAATAATTGAGACGGTATCACCTGAGACTGATGGTTTTTTTTTGCCCCCCCCCCAATGCTATCAGTGGATGCATTTAAGCAGATGGAGCCAATTTTATTTTGTGATTTGGCTACATTGACCTGTACTGGCTTCTAGTAGATAAAGAGGTAGGCCTTATCCTTTTTCTGTGGTGCAGACTGATAGGAGCTGAAGTGAGAGGGGCTAGCCAAGTATAGAATGGGGAGCTGCTTAGAGTTAGCCACAAGGTCACAGTTCATTTTCAATCAAAGGGACGGATAGAATGCTTGAGTGAGAGGAGTGTAGTGGGCATTTTATGGTTTCACTCATTTGAGTACTCAGTTCTTCTTCTTATTCGCTCTCTCTCGCTCTCTCGCTCTCTCTCTAATGTCCTTCTTTGTTGTCTGGGATGCACAAGAAAACACTGTTCATTGGTTTCATTTTTCCCCAAAATGTGGTTTGAGTGACAAGAAAACATTTTTGACTCTGTTTATTGTTGTATTTTGTAAAAACAATAATTGAGACGGTATCACCTGAGACAGATGGGGTTTTTTTTAGAGTTAGCCACTAGGTCACAGTTCATTTTCAATTAAAGGGACGGATAGAATGCTTGAGTGAGAGGAGTGTAGTGGGCATTTTATTATATGTGGGCAGGGGTGCAGCTGTACATTTGCTGAGGGGCATGCAAGGTCAGTGTTGGCGCCCCCTGTATTCTAGCCCCTAACACTAACTCCTAACTCTAAGTCAATGACCAAAAGACCATTAAATAGCTTGTGCATGGAAGAATACAAACTCATCTGGGGTGAAAGAAAGTGACAAAGGTCCGAAACCCCTCCCTGATTTTAAATATTATAATGAAAAAAAGGTGAAAAGTGAAGTAAAAAAGAAAAGAAAAGTGTGTTGTATAACACCCCCTTTAACTCCTGATGGCTGACCCCAGACAGTAGAACACATTCTTTTTTTAGTAATTTTCTTCAAACACATTTACTGTTGCTCACTGTTTAGTTAGGTAATTTCATCTGCATTTTTTTTTTCAATTTTACTTAGAGTTAATTCATGGAAAATGTGCCATTCTTAAGTGGAAGATTTCTGCCACCTGGTTAAAATACAAATACTATTAAAATTAATGTCATGATATTCCCACTATGACCACTAGATAGAAGCAGAATACCATTCATTCTCATTTACCATTTCCACTCCTTAATATAGCTCTTTTCACGTTTTGCTTTTGGGTTCATATTAAGACATTATAAAATCACTATTATAACATTTAAAAATCACTTTGTCAAAATTCGGCATTGTTTTGTACGAAATATGAAGTAGCAAGAGTTAAAAAAAAACTCATTCGATCTTCACAAATGGCTTATTTCGAATTAAAAACGCAGAAAGGTGGCTTGTTTGTATCCTTGTTAATAATCTTCTCAGTTCCTCTCAATTGTAAATCAAAAGCCCATTCACAAACATATCGTGACTTTTTTTTTTTGAGCAATAGAGATACTCAGAAATGAACAGAGGTGTAAAGAGAACCTGAAAACCATACTTGAGTAAAAGTACAGACACCTTACAATGAAAATGACTCCATTACAAGTTACAAGTCACCAATTTCAATATGACTTACAGGCTCAAACATGCACTAGTCCTCAACACCTAGGAGAAATGCCAGAGAAAAAAAGAAACAGGTTATTTGTGAAGACAGCAATCATATGTTTATTTTCTAAAATCAAAAGAAAACGGAGCATCTCAAATTTGCAATAAAGTGGGTAAAATGGGCCATTTAAGCTTGATTGTACTGTGCTCAATGGGTTTACACATTTAGTGCATAAAAATTTGCATAAAAAATTACTTTAATTAAATATGACACTGGTGGGTGTGGCCACATCTCACCATGACTGTTTCATGGTGAGAGGGAGAAAAACATTTGAAATAAGTGTTTTTATTTCTAACTTAAAAGATTAATCACTAAATGTAATCAATAAAAGGTTAATCAACAAATATTATTTTGGCTGATATTTGATTGCATTAGATAAAGTGGGCCAGTAGGCGACCTTTAACCTTTAGTTATTATGCTCAAATTCATTAAATAAATTAACATTCACTGGTTATTTTATAGTTGACATGTGTAATCTACTTTTTTTTGGAAAACAGAAATGAGTGTGTAGTCAGGAAATTCAAATCAGAGATGGAAGAAAAAAAAACAAATCGAAAGAAAGGCGAGGCATGAAGATCAATCTGTGAAGTTAAGAAAGGATGAGAGGAGCAAAATGTAGATGCAGAATATCTCCGCTTCGCGTCGGGGTCCTGATCACTCTAGGGTATCAGGCCGAATCAGACAATTTAAGATTCGAGCAAGGACATTGTTAAAACACGAGGAGCCGAATTCCACAGAAAGGCAGAAGACAACAGGATGTTCATAAATCAGATCCTAGCACTAGCCAGTCTGAAGCAAGCCTAACCAACTCTTTCACAGAACAGCTTTCAACATTAACACAAAAGGAACACACTGATCATAACAACTCAGAAAGGAGATTGTCAATTTTAGGGCAAGTAATCAAGATTAAATGGTCAAAGAGATGACAGCATGCCCATCACGTGATAGTAACCACAATCACGAGCTCTTTGGATTATCTTTCCCCACCTCGACGACAGAGAACAGACTGAAATTCCTTACATACCTCTTAAGGGTTCATATTCATGTTTAGTATGTGTGTGTTTGAATCTTCTTGCTTGAAACATTTCTTCCAATCAATTCTTCGTCAAATGTATCATATTCTTGTTATAGAAATCATGTCCAAAAGTATACTCTGCAAGAGTGTTAAAACTCGGACCATGTGCCTGATGAGATAACATTTTGATTTATGAATTGGGAGAAGAAATATACAACACCCCAAGCAAAGACAACATCTAATTGGTCAAAACACCATTTGGGAGGTGTCCAAAAGCCCAGTTTAAATACTCAGGACACCATCAAATATCTCTCTTCCCTCATCCTCTTCTTTTTTGGTCATGGCTTCTAGCCATGCTTTTCAGTCATCACCTTTTGCGCTCTTTGAGCGTGCTTTGGCTTACATGCCAGCTCCTCCAAAACCATGAGGAGAAACGCCACCTAGTCTCGTCTTTCTCTCTTTCTGCAACTTGTGTGTATGCGTGCGTTTATGTGTTAGATTAGTTTATATGTCTTAGATTTATCCAATAAAGCCTTATTTATATTGAAAAAAGAAGTATCTTGTGTTTTGTGCTTACAAGTTAATGTCTTAAACTGCCGATCTTGTTACTGTGCTAATTAATAGTGTTTTCACTATATTTTGGATATTAATATCCATAGCAGAGTTGATGTTATATGGCTCGGTCAATGAATCGCTGGCCGTCTCAGTGATCAGCCGTAAAACAGTGATTCTGTCCAAATTCCCTTTAAAATCTTAAATGATTCCCTTGGAGCTAAATTGACCTGTTTCCCTTACATCACCCTGTCGGGGTTTATTCTGAGATAACAACCGGCTGGATGTACATTATCCAGCTTATTACATGGCTACATGCCACATAAGTAAATAATTAGACGCGAAATATTGATTTGAGTTGAAATATTTGAACGCAAAGCTTTGGTGAAGACAGCAGTTACGAGCAAGCGGCAAATTCAAACTAGACGGACATTTAAGGGAAACGGTGCACTCAAACCAATTATTACACAACATTTCACCACAAAAATAGTTAAGGCAGTAAAATAATTAAGACGAAAATGTTTTAAAGCCTTAGCAGTTTGTTAGTTCTCTTATAATCAATTACAGCGTACAAAACAATCGTAGCAAAATGGCAGCAGCTGCGTTTGTATGAAACGAGAGCAAGTCCACGATACCAGGATGACATAATTAAATAATTGTACACCATTTTGAATCGAGTTTTAATATTTTATTAGCTAAATAAACGCAAAGCTTCCACCAAGAAAAAATAGTTCAAGCAAGAGTACAGAGCCGACTGCTGTTACCCGGATGAGCCTGTGTTATTAGCTTTTACCGGTTGTTATCGAGGGATAACATACCTCGGAATGTCGCGGCTGACCAATCAGAATCATGTATTCCACAGAGCCGTGTAATAAAAAGCTTTAAAATACAGACACACTTACAGTTAATTTAAAGTGTTTAGAAAACATAGACATAAACCTGCATCACAGTATACAATTTCAAAGACAAAATACACGATGACAATAATATACCCAATGACCTGAAGGATCATGTGTGTTCATTCAAAGAAAGGTTTTCCTATTAATTAATTAGCAAAGAAAAGTCCTTCCCTTGTGGATTTTCCTTATGGGCAAGGAAGCCATTTTCTTCACCTAAATTCCAGGAGGTCGTAAATGTATCGGGTGTCAGCATTGCTATGGAACCAGGGGCCTGTTCAGCTTCCTGGGGTGTTACAGAGTATTTGTTAAATCTAGCTAACAAAATATATGTTGTGTGTTTGAGTGGTCCAGACGCTACAACAGAAAAAAAAGATATATGGTTACATATGGTTATTTTAAATGTTCCCTTTATTCATTTTGGTTAGCCTATTTGTTGTTGCATGTGTTATAGTCATAGCCTTATTGACAAGTTTGGGTGAGTAAGGGCAAAACACATCGTAATTTAGTACCTTCAAGGCCCTGCAGATGCCAATCTCACTTATTTTGTATAGCAGAAATAAACTGCAGAATAAAATAAAAAGGTGCCGTGCAAAATGTAACTAGTTACACTAGTAAATGTAATTGCATTTGTCATCACAAATGTAGGTGGAGTAAAGAGTTAATTTTTAACACGTTTTGCAAATCATGGGTTATTAAAGAATATTTTCGCATAATGTTTTTTGCAAAATGGCACCCCCCCCCTATGTGTGGCGCCCCTAAGCACTGCATATACTGCACACCCTGTTTTTGTGCCACTGTATGTGCACTGTACTGTATGTGTGATGGCATGGCACCCCAAAAATTTCTGCAGCAATGACCACTTACTGGACTGGATGGTAATGAGTTTTTATAGCAATACCTTGAATCTTAGAGTGCGTATGGCCATATAAAATACGGTAGCTGCTGGAAATGCATGTTAATGGTAGGTTCTTTGCTGATCATTTACTGTATTATCAGATTACCCAGATAAGTTATGGATATTAATGTTAATTTCAAGTCTAATAGGGCTTGACTCAGATCACTTAAACATAATATAAAAATGTTTTCAAGGCAAGTGATGCATTACAAGCTGTTTTAAGGGTAAAATGTCACATTTTTCTAATGGCAATGTACTATACAGTGGCAGAACTAATAAAGAAGAGATGTCACCACATGGCACAGGAAACCAACTTAAAGTGCCATGCTTAGCTCTAAGTGCACATTTTCATTAGTTAATTATCATCAAGACAGAAAAAAAGGCAGAAAAACACTCCGCTCTAACCGAACACACCTCAGACTACTGTACTTATGAAGAAAGCAGCAAGTAATGTGATTTATATCAGTTTAGTGAATTAAAAGCTCATACCAGTAATGTGATTCCACGTGTCACTCCTGCTGTTTTTCATAGGTTTGCTTTCACACTCTTTCAATCACATTTATGTGAATTGATGTAATTTCCTCTGTTCTGACTTCATTACTTAATCTGTGTGGTCATAATTTACATCAATGTATTGACGTTAACAAATCTGACAAAACTTATATGAAGGCATTGTAGTGCCAGCCACATTTCAAGAGACAGTTTTACATTTCTCTGAGCAGAAACATCAATGCATTATATGGCAGAAGCCACTCAACACCATCTGTGCCCACCCAAACAACACCTTTGAAAACATCTGTAATCAGCTTCATTGAGAATATTCAAAGTAAACATTTGAATGGAATGCAGTACTGTTAAACAAATAATGATCAACAAAAACTGAGAATTATCCTGAGTAAAGCAATTTGTGACTTTGCATCATTACGTGGAAGCTAAACCATGTTAGTTAACCGGCATTTAACAGACCATTGTCATCTGTGCTAGACCTGTGCTTCATAGATCAGCCAATGTCTTGGATAATATCATATCACAGTGACTCTCCCATAACAAATACATAAGTCAAATACAAAATGGCAACAGCATGCTGAATTCATCTGTCAGCAGTGTTACCAGATGGGACATTTTTCCACCCAGTTGGGCTGGTTGAGCATTGACTGACATAAAATTGGTTCAATCCTATCATGAGGAGTTATGCATTTCCATTCCCACCAGTATGTGGGCAACTAAGTACATGCATTGCTAGTAGAGATCGGTGGTAAAAGTCCTATTTTGTCAAAGTTGGATGGAAAAATAATGATGGTCCTTCCTAAATCATTCTAATATGCTGAATCTGTGCTCAAGTAACATTTCTTATGTTTTTTTTTTTCAGGAGTTGTTGATGAATAGAAGGTTAGAATAGACTAGTCTTTACTGTTCTTTTGATTAATTTAACACATCCTTGTTAGATAAAATTATTCATTTATTTTAAATAATCTGGTAAAGCTGCTGGCTAGAAACACGGCTCTAATACCACTCATATTGGATTGTGAGGTTTTTATAGATGAGTTTAAGTCAGTAGAAGAGCCCAGGAGACACAATTGGGGTCCCTAAATAGTTTATTGGTCTTCTTATTGATTTGTTTATTACATTTCTCAGTTTGAATCAGTATTTATTTATAACATTCCATAATACAGCTGCAGAAGTTTTCCTTGAAACATATCCAGTTAAAATAGTCTTACATCTATTGCTGCAGGGAAAGTGCAGGTTTGGAAATGCTCCAGGGCTCACCCGACCCCACTGACACTGCCCAAACACGGAGCAGAAAAGCTCTTGACCGCAACAAGTAAGAGTAGATAGAAATGCAGTGATCCAGGTTTTAAGGATGCAGTCTGTAATATATGCACCACTGGTGGCAATTACTAAAAAACAATGATTGTTACCAAACAGGTTTTCCAAATACTCCCCTAATTTACCATTGTTCAGACCGAAGGTGCATTACAATTTATGTACTTATTCACTATTTTATGTCATTTTATAGTAGAAAAAGTACAAATAGTTTATTTACACTGGAGATTTCAAGAAGAAGTGTACTTCAAAAATCCAGATG
This sequence comes from Sinocyclocheilus grahami, assembly GCF_001515645.1. Taxonomy (NCBI): domain Eukaryota; kingdom Metazoa; phylum Chordata; class Actinopteri; order Cypriniformes; family Cyprinidae; genus Sinocyclocheilus; species Sinocyclocheilus grahami. Next base: position 211,603 of record NW_015506451.1, on the reverse strand, counting down.
ATGCACTTATTACGTTCTTGGTCCAATCAAAGAGAACAATATTGAAAGCACCGCAGAGCCACAGTGTATACACTATTCAGGGAAATATAAAAGCATGCATCCTACACACAAACAGAACATGCTAACAGGTTGAGTGATTAAGAATGTGTGGGACAATTATGCTAAACAATTATGCACATGTTTATGCATATTAAACAGATTGCAGTATAAAAAGGCATTCCTGTACTGAAGCAATGCTCTCCCAAGGGCTTATGTGCTTCTTGGAGGAAAGACTGTAAACTGGGTGAGTTTTGACTTTGTGTAGACCACTTGGGTAGGGACCATTTGGAACTGTAACCTCATTACTGGAGCAAGAATCCCCAGGGTTTGTCTTTTGATTCAGCTTTTGTTTAGTTTGAAATGGCACTGCTAACACAGGCTTTTGTTTGTTGTTGTTTTTATTCATTTGTTTATTTTTCACTTGGTGTAGCAAAGCCCCCCGAGAAGAGTTCAGTAGTTCTGCTGTGATTTTGGTCACACAACATGCTTTTTTTTCTCAGTAATAAGGACGTTGTGCCAAATGGATTGCAGAAATCTTAATTGGTCAACTTCAGTGGCATGTGGCAAATTCTCTTTGTGAGTGTGTGTGTATGTTGTCCAGTATTTGATGTTTAAACAGTTCAAAGGCATATATAACAACATGTGTGTGTGTGTGTGTGTATGTATATATATATATATATATATATATATATACTGTAAATATATATCTCAATGAGTAGCAGTACGATATGGCCGTATATAGGTAATAGGTAATCAATCACTGCTCAGTGTATTTGTTGGCTGCGTCTTACAATGTGTTGTTGAAAATAAAAATAAAATCAATACCGTTTTAATATCTTTCAATATATAAGCGGACTCACTCAGAAAAACAGCCTCTTGTCGCCATTCTAAATGGCAGAACAATATAACTAATCACCATCATGAACACCTAGACCATTTCCCAATACTAAATACAATAAATAAATACTACTATTATGTATATAAAATATTATTTATTGAATAATTATATTTAATAAACAACAACAGCAGCCATCATAAAAGTTGCTAGGCAATTCAGTCAAAAGTACAAAGGAGCGCTCTGTCATACAGCATTAAAGTTATGCAAGACATAATGTGATTAGATTTTGCTTTCAGCCAAAACTGTTTAAAGAGACCAAAGACTGCCTGTTAGATTCATTTACCCAAAACAAATTATAGCTCATGTTTAACCACTAAAGAGACATCAGAGCCAGCGGCAAATTCCAGAAGATCTGGCCGAGGTAAGGCTGCTCTCGGCGGGTTCATGAACGCTGACACCCTGGAGCTCACGTCTCCAAAAACATTAAAGTTATCTTTATTAACAAATCGCATATTTGAAGTCTAAACAAGCACATTCTCGCCTAAAAAAAACTGTTAGAACTACATTCCGTGACACAGAAATAGTTTTAGTTATAAAACTATAGAGGATTTGGGTGTCCACCATGACACTCGCTGTGAGAAATACTGCAAGGGGAGTGATACAAACGGTTAAATGGTTGGAGTTCTGTTGTCACTAGAATATTGCACCACTGGAAAAGGCTCTCAGCCAATCAGATTCGAGGACCACAAATGTATGTTGTATAGATAGATAGATAGATAGATAGATAGATAATTCCTACTTAATATCACATTCAATCTGTATTGACTGTTCTGGGAAACATGGCTAGACAGTGCTTTAGTTTTTAAATGGTTTCTACCTCACCATTCAGGAATGATTTGCTTTCAGCTCTTGCAGAATCTCATTTTAAACCACACAATCTAGAGAAGTAGCTATTGGCTCCAATCGTGTTTTTTTCCCCCTTAGAAATCAAGATATCCCTCACTCCTGCTATTAGCTGATGACACGGAAAGCACTACTGATAAGTTTGATGTGTCTCTCTTGCATCAGGTAAAACGGTTTTGCTTGGAAAGGCAGTCGGCCCTGTAAAGCGAATCTTGTGGTACTGTTTCCTCCCGCCCACTCTTCCCTTGTTCACCATCTATCTGGTCCTGGCAGTTGAGTGCAGATGTTATCTCTTCTTCATTGTAACAGGAGCGGGCTGCATGGGGCTGCCACGGCTCCCCAGCGAGGTTCAGAAACTGCAGGTCAGAGCTGAATTTCAGGGATGTAAGAGGTGATGTACACTCCCTATCTGCGGAGACCTGGAAGAACTCTGGAAGTTGTAATTTTCTCGGAACCCAGTGGACTCTGGGCTGGAATGCAAGGGTTTGATATTCCCCTTATCCCTTACTTATCCCCTATAATAGTCATGTCTGTGTCATTGCTGTTTTTCCTAATTAATTAATTTCTGATAGAGATGGCTGTATTATCATTTCCATCTTAATCATGTTGGCATGAGCATGGACATGAAGATTAAATCAATCCAGTATGTGCCTGAACTTTATGACTGTTGTGGCAGGACGACCAAACAACAGACACAGTGGGTGTGGCGTCAGGCCTCGGAGAGGCTTTTATTAACAGAAAATAAACAAAGTGTCCAGAAAAAAGGGAATCAAGTGTCCAAAATAAAACAGGGGATCTGTTGTCCTCGTCGTGCTGCGGGGTTCGTGAAGGGAAGGGCAGTGGTCAGGAAGGAAGGGTCCAGGTAAGGGTGGAGTTCGGCGGCCGCACGTGCTCCCCTCTCCAGTCCGGGGCGCAAGGGGCGGCGGCTTCTTCCAGTGGCTGCATCCTTCTCGTTGCCCACGGCGTGCGAAGGTACTAGACGGCCCGGCATCCTGGACCGACGGCTGTGTAACGGGTGCGGTTCTCGTCCAGACCGCGGGTCCGGCAGCTCACGACTCTGGCGGTACGGGAGTCCCTCTTCTCTACACAAGGAAACCAGCGTGCATGCACGGGGAAGAGACCGGTCTCCCGAGGAGAGGCGCGCTCGGCATTTAAACAGCGGCGGTGATGAGGCTCCATTCAGTTCAGGTGTCCCCCATCACACGCCAACAGCCCTGGCTATTTCAGTGCCCCTCCTCTCTCACGCACCCACTCATGTCGGGAGCCTGGCGAAGGGTGGTGATTAAGGGACGGGGTGATGCTGATAATTATGGGGAGGCAGCCGACTCGTCAAGCTGTGCCAAAATTCAAATAATTAATAATGGAATTTAAGGTTGTCTTGGGTTGTGTGAACAGGAAGTGCACTTGCCAAATGGACAGAGGCCTTTATCAAGATTTGACTTATTGGCTTGTTAATTTCACACCAATTTCATTGCTCCAGGATGCCGTTTATGATTAAACTCAAAATACTGAGCAGTAATGGCCATGTTTAAGAACACAGAATGGTCTTTGGATAGGCAAATTGCCTCATATCTCCAGGTGTTTTCACTGTGTGATATTCAATGAAACTGTGGCGTGTAAATGGCAGGAACTTCTCAACTCAAGAAAGAACCTCTTTGTTTAAGCTTCCACAGCTCTTCACTGCCTCCCGCATCCTTTTTCATTCCACATCCTCCGGCATGTGTAATGTGCCAATGGGACGTTTGCCCAGAGGTGTGGGCCTCTCAGACTGGACGGGGGTGACCGAGTCTCCCACTGGAAGTAGTTTTCATTCAAAATCACTTTCTTTGCTTTCAAAGAAAAACAGACTCCTCTGGCATTTACAACTGGATTGCAATTCTGATTCATGTCATTACAAAAATTTAATTTTTGTAATGTGACATTTCCAAGCTTAACAGGTTGTATGAGAAGTAAATGTAGTTTGGGTAATTTTATCCACACACACACACACACGTCTGTCTGTCTATCTATCTTTATGAGAGCATAAAATTAAATAAAAAGTGATACAATTGTTTTGCTTTGATAATGAGAAAGGTCCAAAGTTGTTGAAAATAAAACTACTAATAATCATGTTTTATTATTGTTACAAATATTTTAACAATACTGCTTCACTGCTTATTAAAGAAGGCCACAAAGTAATGTGATGGAACCAATATGCAGAAATATGCAAAAAAATTAAAACTTATTTATAACAGATTAAGAAGGGGAAAAAAAAACAACCACACAAACTCTCATAACTTTCAATTTTCTTATAAATGGATTTTCAAAAACACAGTGCATTTCTAAAAAAAAAAAAAAAAAAAAAAACCTTGCACATGCATTTTAAAATATAACTTTAAAATATTATTAAAATAATGTATTATTTGTACCATAAATAAATTATGGATATCTGTAGCACTACACATGCTGTCTGCATAAGATTACCCACAACTGAGAATTATTGAATTAAATACAATGTACACGTGATCATGCCAGAAAAGGCAGCTAAGTATTAATTAAATATTTCAGTGGAAATCTCTAAATAAATGATGTTATGCGTTTTATTATTTCTGCAGCTTATTTCTATTATGTTGTATTATTCCTAAAGCCCTGTGATGGCCTTATAACAAGCACATATTTTTGAGACACATGCTGTTCTTTGTAAGCCTCTCTGAATTCCCTTGAAACCAGGGCAGCGCGGTTTTCTTTTCTTCTTAACCCTTTTCTTTTATTCTTACTAAGCGAGTCCTGCACTCTTCACTCTAAAACCATACAATGGCACTAACAAATCAATAAAGCGGACTGACTAGTCGAAGCAGTAACAGGACTTTAGATATCTGTGCCAAGAAGCCAATTTCTCATATTGCTAGCTTGACCTTCACCTTGTTTGCCTGATCTTCCATTCTTCCCCATCTCCCCCTTCATTCATTTCTCCAAACAGAAAGGGATATCCTCTGTATCTCCCTCCAGATTTAGTTAAAACACAATACATTTGACCTGAGATTTAAGATATCCTTTTGCTGCATTTAGTTTTTAATGACCTTCTCAGGATTTTATTCTCAGCCTCAAACCAAGCGTGAGCTTATACATACCACCACCAGTGGCGGCTCGTGGGTTTTAAAATAGAGGAGGCACACTAATTGTATTGGTCTGGGATCCCTGCTGATTATTATTATTATTATTTGCTTAACCACTTTAAAATGGCTTTTTGGTTGCTTTTAGTAAGAAAACGTAAAGAAAACGACATACATACAGCAAGATAATATAATTTCACTTACCTTGCCTATCACTTGAACCAAACATCGATCCCTTCTTAAAAGTCTGTGTTAAAAGAGAGCTGCCTGTTGTTCCATTTAATTAAGCCGACTGCTGTAACGTTAGCCTATATCCAGCTTAGGCTGTTTTCCCTAAATTTGTATATATACTGTTTGAATGACAGCTTGGTAAATCTGTTGGCGAGAAAACATTCAATATCACGACTCATCATAAGTAGGCTACTTGGTACATTATCAGCGCAGCGGCAGATGTTCAAACTAATATCACGTAAGTTACGTCTCTGTGATGATTGGTTGATAGGTTGCGAGGGTTCTTTTCTCAACACTCCTCAGCGCTGAAAGTGAACACTCGATGCTGATTGGCTAATTTTTTTTACCAACGGAGGCACGAGAGCTCCGTCCCTGCACTCGTTTCTCTAAATGCATCTTTAGGTGTGTTGCTTCTGAAGTCTTAAGCAGCGACTATTCATGGTGAATCTGTTATTGCTTCACTCTTTCTGTGTCTCGTAATCGCCATACCTTGTCTGAAATGGAGCTCAGGGAGTTTAGTGGACAAAAATTGTGAAATAGAATTGGTATCTATAAATACAGCAAACAGTCCCTTTTGTACTGTCCTCTTTTGTTGTGACTCTGTGGTTGGCATACATACAGTGTGGTAATTAGGCCTGGGCGATAAAACCGTATCTGTATTGATGAACGGTACACCATCATCGATAACGATAGAAAAAAAAATGTTTGATAGCGCAGGATACTTTCACACTTTTTTCATTTAAAGGCACAAAAATGTGTATTTAAATGCAAAAACGGTGGATTTGAATTTGAGGTGTGCATCACGGAGCCTTATCAGCGGTGCACGAGATGCGGTAAGGTTGTTGCATTTTAATGTTTTTGTTAGACTATCCAGTAGAAACCACAAGATGCGCTGCTGCTGCATTTTCCATTCAAAATATTAGAGAAATATAGAAGCTCAATGCAGACAAGATTAGTTAGGTCAAACCTGAAACCAAGCCATTCACACAGAATGCATATTTGGCACATTTTTGAGACGCACAACTATGACTGTTGCACTCGCGTCTCACACAAGAGATGAAAAGAAAGCCATGTAAAGTTAAAAGAGGTTCAACTTTTGGAAAACATCTTGAGAATTTGTGGGGGTTTTATTCCATTCCACTGCGTCTCATATCTTTTTAAACGCAATCGTGTGATCGGCGCTTTGGCTATTTGTATTAAGCTATGCATAACTACATGATGCTGTTTTGTTCATAATTAATTTATTATTAAATTATTAATGCAGTTAAAAATATATATATTTGATTTATAAATATTAGTTTAGACCTATGCACTATAATAATAATAATAATAATAATAATAATAATAGTATTAAATTATTATTATTATTATTATTATTATGCTCATTGTGCCCTCCTGTGGCATCAAGGAGATATTTGTTTCAATTTTATTTTGTGTTTGACTGTTAAAACTATAATAAGTTGTTGTTTGTCTTAATAAATTGGGTAAATTAAAAATAGAGTGGCTCAATTTAAATCTTTTTTCTACTGTTCTTTGTTTAAGAAAGGTTAAAACAAATTTTCAATAATGATCTATACCGAATGATTTTGTTTTTGCCTATATCACCCAGCCCTAGTGGCAATACAGATATAAGTTTTTTTTTATTTTTTAGAATCAACATAAGTTACTATATTTTAACATTACCTACTCACCCTAATATTGCTGAAAATTTGTATGTTTATGATGAGGACCAAATCTAAAATATCTGATTTTAATTAATTCATTGTGGGATGATTGCAAAAAATGTCAATGTTGTGTAATCGTAAACAACTTTGTACCAAATAATTGATCTTGTTTAAAAAAAGTGAAATTATCAATAAAACACCAGATCAGCAAGTTTGACATACTCTTACATTAGTACAGCAACGAGAGGATAAAATCACTGTTTTTGAAGTAAACTCACTCCGAGAGAGACGCACAGATGCGCGTACATGTAAGTTGCATCTCTCTCTCTCTCTCTCTCTCGCTCTCTCTCAAATTGGCCATATTTGAGCAAAAATAAAAGTTTAGCGATTTCTAATTATTGGGGGGACTAGTCACTCTCAATGTCTATTGTGGTTATCGCCCTGATCAGACATGAAAATATGTTGTGGCACTATGGTGCAGTCAGAAATGGTTTAACGTTAGCAAACTTTAGCGATTTTTTGCAAACATTTCTTTGAATAACATGATCGTAAATATGAAATGTATTATTTTTTATTAAAATCTTTATTAATGCCAAAAATGCTTATATTTATGGTTGTTTTTGTTCGCTCGGGCAGCCATTGCCGCTGTAGCCGGTGTATGCTGAGATAATTCTCATACCCCTTTGTTTGAAGTGTGGTCCCGAAAAATCTTTGTTTGAAGGGCTATCTGGCCATTCCCCTTACCCCTACCCCTCCAACCAAAAGAGAATCGAAACACCCCTACCCCTTCACGTGAACGGAAACGGAGGGGTAGGGGAAAGGGGAAGGGCTAAGGGGTAAGTCTAGGATAAAATTATGTTGCACAACATTAGTGTTTTTGAAATTTTAGCTTTAATGCATTATTCTATTCACTTAAAAGTTTTAGGGATAGTTCACCCAAAAGTGAAAATTGCCACCTGATTCTCTCACCTTTAAGCCATTCAAGGTGTATATATTACTTTAGTCTTTCAGACTAATACAATTACGAATTAAATTAAAATGTCCTGGCTCTTCCAAGCTTTATAATGGAAGTGAATATAAGTCCAATTTAAGTCTAATAATCTACGTTCATCCATCATAAAAAAAATGTGCTCCAGACAGTAGTTTTGCTTTCACAACGAAAAACACAGCGGCCTAGCGTGAGGGGAAGTCCCGGCTTAGCGAGCGCTGAGGCCGGGATAGAGTGAGCTGAGGCCGGGCTAGCATGAGCTGAGGCCGGGCTACAGTGAGCTAAGGGCCGGGCTAGCGTGAGCCCCGGCTTAGCGTGAGCTGAGGCCGTTTTATGTAGGCGTGGCTGACTCTTAACTTTTAAAAAAATATCTCTTTGGATTTAAGACTTTAGTCTTTGCAACTTTACAGATCTTCTTTATGCACAAAGAGCTTGTAACACTTCAAAGAGAAAGGAAAAATTTAAATCGCATCATATGACCCCTTTAAAAAAAAAGTTAACCAAAGATTACAATTTACATATGTAAAATACAATTGATTAAATTTCTTATATTTTATAATTAATGTGATATAACAGAGCCCCCTTTTCCCCCAATAGATGCCACAATACTATACGAAATTACTATACAAAAATGTAAATTATAATACGAGACACGAGTTCACTGTTCATCACTGTGATGATTTCTTGTTGCCAGATTTTGTTTCCAGCTTTGGAAAAAAAGCACTTCAGCTGAACTCGTTGACTGTCATGATTGATTTTCAGTGTCAATTTTTTCAACAAACAATGGCCTTTGGCAGTTGAAGCAACATGGTCAGGTGGTGTAACTGGTTTGTGTCAATTGGCGTAACCAGTATTTTTCATAAAAATATAATTATATACAGGAAAATGAATGTGGAATAAAATGTAATAATCTATTTTAACATAATAACATGTTTTAACATTTTTTACATAATTTGTATGTATATATTGTAACGAATCAGCTCATGGGAAATATGAATAATTAATCATAACTAGTTATAATTAATTATAAATATTCAGATCCGCTGTATGTCTTGTCAATTCTAAGAACGTCAATTTCCTGGTTAAGGGAAATATCTTTCTTACTGTACAATTCTACAAAAGCTTGTATCATAAATCTGCATGATTAAGTGACTCCAGTTATGAGCAAACAATGAATCACGTCAAGTGTGATACAAGTAAGGTTTTATTAACTACATAAACACTTAAACTAGTCTAACATACTACATAAACAGGTCTAACACACACACATAAACACACAAACTGGTCTAACACACTACATAAACACATAAACTGGTCTAACACACACATACACACACACAGTTTGTATAGGAAAGGGTGGAAGCTTAACCCTTTAAAGAGAAGAGAAATAAGAACATGAAGTTATTGAACCATTTGCATATTCAGCAGATTTACACCTGAGGGAAACATCAGATTCTTAGTTCAAACACACCTTTGTAAAAAGTTGCAAATGGTACCTAATGTATCAATTAATAAGACTAAGTTTGGATACTTGCATGTCTCGTCTGTCTGAAAGAAAGGCTTTATGCAATCTGAAAGTCCCAGTGATCTTTGCTGAAATTTTTTTGAATGAGCAGTCTGGGCATTTTGCATTGTGTATTGCATGTGCGTTTCACAGAAGAAACAAAGACACATTTGGAATGTCTTGGCTGAATTTTGGGTGATCTATTCCATTCAGGACCGTTGATAATTTATGAAGAGCATACCAGGATCCATACATTAAACATAGTAATGTACATAAGTAACAAAAACAGAAATCAATAGCAGAAACATCTTTATGAGACTGCCTGTTTGAGTGATAGATCAGTAGATTGAAGAAACCTCTACCATTTTAACCACACAGGCTTGGTAATTACTATAGAAGAGGAAAATAACTAGTAAATTACACTGAAGACTGGAATTAGCTTGCAGTCATTTGGTTTGCAATTAACCTGCTTTGCCCTATTGAACATTCCTGCATAACATGCCACTGAGTGGTGTTTGAGGTTACTGTTTATAATGTCCATGCTGAGAACTGAATGACCTATTCACACCAACATCTGCACACTGGGTCTCTCTCAGAATCATGTTAGACAAAACAGATTAAAATTATATAAAATATTTCTAATCAAGTATTCCTTGTAAACTTAAATTCACAGTTAAAAAAAAACATGCATTTCATTAACTGATATAATATTAATATACTGACCTTTTGAAGTACTAATATCTGTTTTGTACCATTGAAATACACTGACAACCACCAAAAACAGGGGTGATGAGAAAGTGACATGATGAAAGTTCATCACAAACAGTTTTTCCACAAGCTGATGATGGAAATACTATATAATATAAAATATAGAAGGTGAGCAGTGTCATTCACACACACACCATCATAGTAACACACATGATACTGAAATAATTCAATCAACATTCATTTAACAGATGCAAGATAAAACCCTAATGTACACAACTGACAAGAAAAATGTTCATCAAATGTTAAGCGTCATGCAGGGAATTCTGGGAATGTCAATTTACATTTTCACAGTAAATTATACAGTGACTTTTTTACTTAAAAATATAACAGTAATGTAAAATGACACTAAATCTAAATCACAGTTATTCACTGTTTATAATATGGAAAGTATTTTACTATTAAAGGGGCCATGAACTTCCTTTTTTATTATTTGTAGTGTTCTCTGAGGTCCACTTATAATGTTATCATTTTTTTTACAACAAAAAACATCATAATTTAGAAGTAATAGGCTATTTTCTGTCCTGTTTTGATCCCCTCATAAGAACGCTCCGTTTGAATAGGTGTGGCGAATTGTAGACTGTGACAGCCTACAGCCTTCATAGATGAGTGCTGCTGTGATTTAGGTTAAAAACGCATAAATACGCACTACATATGAAACGATCTGTAATAACAAACAAAGCAATAGTGACCACGTAATAAAAACAGTTACTCACAGTTGTGTGGTGCGGCCTTACTGTCGGATCCAATATAATCGCACAGCATCGTCTTTTAGTTTCAATCTTTCTGAAAATCCTGCGTTGAATTGTGTTTTGTTTGTAAATGAAGTGAACAAAGGACCAAGTTCTTACTGCTGGATCTTCATTAAAAATAAAATTCATCCACTCTTTCCTAATGTTAGGATCAGAAGGAAGGCGGTGCGGAGACTGTTTTTCCATAGCTTAGCACCGCACAGCGTCATATTGTCGTCAGAGCTGGTTTCTGTGTAGACGTTAGTTTGCCTCTTTCGTTATTTACACTACATGTGCGAATCGTTGGGCGGGGCTAAACAGGCAGTGATATACAAGCAGGCGTTGATCTTCTGTGGAGGCAGGGTTTAGCCACACTATTACGTCAAAGTGGCACATTCCACAACCTGTTGTTTTGTCAGATTGGCTTCAGTATATGCCAATTTTAGTCTGATGAGAAAGTTTTGAGTTCTGAAACTTACATGATTTTTTTACAATGACCTCTTATATGTCAAAAGATCAAAGCAATTTTGATTTCTCAGTTCATGACCCCTTTAAAATCATGATCATCTTTACAGTGTACCACATATGAGAGAGAAGACCAATTCCCAAATCAGAGAAAGTGTGCTGAAGAAAGCATGTGATTATTGCCTCAGCTCACTCGACTGTAAAGCTGCGTGCACAAACAATGTGCCATTAAAACAGTAATGTAGCATTTGGTCACACTGCTCTGCTACTTGTTAGAAAAAGTATTGTTATTGATGAAGCGGTTTTGAAAGTATTTTAAGTATTTATTCCCCAATAGTTACTACAGGTGGTGAATAAATATGCCATGAGATAATCAAAACTTCAGAATTCCAACCTCAATTTTACATACACAGAACCAGTTGTTTAACACGCAAATCTGTTTTTCAATGCAAATATTGTAATTGCAAAGGCACATTTGTGGAGAACTTAATAAGGTGGCACCATTCCCACAATAATATGCACTCAAATAGATTAAACTCTCTGGATAAAGTCAGGCTTGAGAGTTTCAAGCCTGTTTAACCCAGAAGAATTAATTAATTATAATTGTCCTGTTTTTGTCTGGCTGTAAATATGTAATTTTTCCCTTCCAATACCAAATCTTATTATGTAATATTACATTTGTGCCTATGCATCAAAACATCAAAAGCTATTTTTTCCCTTGGAAAAATTGGGGTAGACAGTTACTAATAATGTTGAAGACAGAAAGGATTTTGCCAATATAAAGAAAACAGATTTGCCTCTGAAAAGAGGCTTATTGAGAGTGGATGTCATTTTGGGCAAGTGGTGAGTGAAGATGAGGCCAGATGGCTAAAGGTTCCATTTCCATTTCTCTGCCCTGTTTTTGAGCTTCTGAACAAGCCAATTAACCTACTTCTCCTTGAAAGTCTGACTTATAAACGACTATTTAACAAAGCGTAATCATTGCCTCGAAGGTACAATCTCTCAGCCAAAACAAATGGCTTAAAATTGCTTCAAAACAGCAGGTTTCCATACAGCTGAGCTGAGGGGACAACGTCACTTCTAAGATCTTCTTTCAGTTTCCTGTTGACAAATAAGGAGGATGCCAGTTCCATCACCTTGCCAGGAAATCTTTAGCGCATCATCACTCACCCTGCAGGGCTGTTTGACACAACAGCAGGCTATTAGAGTCCAGGGAATCTCCTTGTTCCGGTCTACTCTGACCAAAATGCCTCTAAGCGTTAAGCACCTGTTCCCTGGGCAACAGTCCACCAAAAACTTGGAGCAATTATGAAAACCACCGACTTAGCTTTTCAGGAACCCCTTTGTTCACCTTTGAAGGCAGTAAGCACAAAAAGAGAAACATGGGAAGACATGTTGCCATTGGATGGAAAATTGAAGCAGTAGATGTTTGATGTTAGACCAGAGGGGAAGACTAAAAGCATTTGCTGTGGTGACTATTGTTGCTACATGCCCATACTTGACAGCAAGGACCTTTGATGAGATTTGAACACCAAGGTAGACACTTGGTGAAACATTCATTTATGGCAAAATTTACAACCCGTTTATTCATGTTTAATTCATTTAATAATTTATGCATTTAGCAGACACTTTTATCCAAAGCGACTTACTGGTAAAAAATGTATAGCCTGAATGCACTGTATGTGTGTTCCCTGGGAAATGAACCCACGACCTTTTGCGCTGCTAACGCAATGCTCTACCACTGAGCCACAGTAACATTTAACATTTAGAATTAGTGGATACAGAAATTACCATTGTCCACCTGTTTTTGCATGGGTCTCAAATATGGTTCAGTGCTAACGAGTGGGAACTAGGGCTTACAAGCTTCAAAAAGAATGCAAAAGCACTATGAAAACCATAAAAGCAGTCCATGTGGCAGATGCATCGTATGAGTCTCGTATAACACTATACAAAGTCGTATGAAGCTATTCATCAACTTAGTTTGTTACATGCATAGTTCTTGTGGGTTTATGGCCTGAAATACACATGAATATGCAAAACTTTTGCAATACCTCAGGAATATCCCTTGTAAAAAATAATTGTGGTTAATCGTATTGAATTTGCACTTGGTGTGTACTTCATAACTCATATCTCTCAATTCTAATTAAAATGTTTAAAGTACATTTTAAATCATTGTTTGTTTAGGTATCACTTTATTTTCATAAACATTCTACTAACTATAGGTATAACTTTGTAATCACATGTCAGCTACCAATCATTAGAGTATTAGTAGACTGTTTGCTTAATATCAGCACTCGAAAAAAATGCTGGGTTATTTGACAACCCAGTGCTGGTTAAATATTGGACAGAACACATGCTGGGTTATTTTGACCCAGCTGGTTGGGATAAATGTTTGACCCAACATACTGTGTTGTTTTAACTCAACTATTGTTTAAAAATGGCAATAGGGCTGGAAATTAGAAAAAACACACAATTACGAGCAACAGTAATAATAAAAAAGGTGATTTTTTTAATAAGCAACACCACCTATGGACAAAAATATAAGATAACTTGAATTTATTTGAATGAATACAGCATAGTTTACATATTTACAATATTACATATATACAAACCTTTATTTCACTGAAGTGGTGCACCAATTAGGCTGCACTGAGAATAGCTCTTTCCTGAAGAGGATGCAAAAAGCCTGTGCTCAACAGCTGGGTTGAAGCAACACTGTGCTGGGTTGTTTTGATGGAGGGAGGGGTAGGGGTGCATAGATTCAGCTGTGAGACTGACCCAGCCACTAATCCAATGGCTGGGTAACACGAAAACTAGCCAACATATGACCCAACAGGCTCAACCCAGCATTTTTTTGAGTGTGCCAACACTTTATTTTGATGTTCCCCCCACCAACATTCCACTGACTATAAGTACCTTTAGTCAGTAAGTAATACCATTTTTAAATCTGATTAATCACATCCTTTTCTGTGATTAATCGCACACTTCATAAAATTAAGTATAGACCATTTATCTTTTGTATCTATGTATCCAGCAAAGTAAACCAAAATATTGAAGGGTGATTCTCAAAAATCTATATTTTCTGCAAGCTTTTTTTCAAGATAAATTTAGATGACTTTCCAAAAAAAGAACACTTAGAAACTCCAAAAGGACACCAAAGAACCCAATGATATAAGGAGCCCATATGAAAGAAAAACAAAATCAGAATTGTATAGTATGCGTACAGTGCAACCTCAAAGAGCTTTTTTACATTTTAGAGAAGTCAAGTTGCGATACTGAACAGGACCACATGGAGATGCCAAAAAAACCCCTAAACCAACCACCTGCTGACTGCATACAGTGGGGAAAAAAGTATTTAGTCAGCCAGCAATTGTGCAAGTTCTCCCACTTAAAAAGATGAGAGAGGCCTGTAATTTTCATCATAGGTAAACCTCAAATATGAGAGACAAAATGAGAAAAAAAAATCCATTTTTTTTCTCATTTTGTCTCTCATAGTTGAGGTATACCTATGATGAAAATTACAGGCCTCTCTCATCTTTTTAAGTGGGAGAACTTGCACAATTGGTGGCTGACTAAATACTTTTTTGCCCCACTGTATATCTACTACAGTACACAGTGCGGATCCATTCCATATAACTACACACAGCAACATAAACATGACAAATCAAAACAACGTGAATGTACAGAAATGTCTGTGCCTGTGCATAAATACAATGTGTGATCAGTGCGTTAAGAGCACTCATACACGCAATAATATAACAGACTCATGCATGCTCACTGTACTGTATGACTCCTGTACGCCACCGCAATCGTCTTTACCTTGATTGGGGTCTTCATCCATCAAAACTTTACTAGCGAGACTGGTTATCCAGTCAAGAAACCGTAGTTTGCGTCTCATCTGGCCATACAGCGGTGGGATGTGTTGACAATCCGTTCAGTCTGTACTTAACACAGCGCGTGTGACATGTGAGGGCTAACGCTCTTCAGAGACAATCACAGACTATGAAAGAGCTCGTTTTTAAAAGCGAAACACACTGGAGTGAATAATTCACTGAAAACGCAATGCGAGTCTCTGTTCTCTCTGCAATCACTGATGTAATCAGCCTGGCTTCCTTTATATTAGCACTGTTTTGGACGGATTGTTTGAATGCATTCACTTACTGGATCATTGGACTGATTGTGTACGTCATGTGGCTTGTGTGTGTACGTCAACAAAGAGTGATGTAACAATGCTGTGGTAGTGACAAAACCCTGTTCATCGCTGGTGGAGTTTATGTTTGTGAAGTGTCGACCGTTCTATCTGCCGCGGGAGTTCACGGCCATTGTTATTGTCACAGTTTACATCCCCCCGTGTGCAAACGCTAAGGACGCGCTTCACGAGCTGAACATCGCCATCAGCGAACAACAGACAAATGCTTTTTCATAATAGCCGGTGACTTCACCCACGCAAACTTAAAGACTGACATGTGAACTTTGCAACAAGGGGAAAAAAACCCACACTGGACTTTGTTTACAGAACAGAAAAGAATGTGTACAAGGTTGTACCCCACCCCCACCTAGGGTACTCGGATCACATCTTTGTTATGCTAATTCCAGCATACAGACCACTTCTGAAACTCGCCAAACCAGTTCAAAAACTCATCACAGTTTGGCCAGATGATGCTACCTCAACTCTACAGGACTGCTTTCAGTGCACAGACTGGAACATGTTTAAAGAGGCAGCCACCTACAACAACCACACAGACCTGCAGGAGTACACTGAAACTGAGTGCTTACATCAAAAAGTGCATTGATGATGTGACAGTCACCAAGACCATCACCACACGTGCAAACCAAAAGCCGTGGATGACAGCAGAGGTTCGTGAACTGCTAAAGACCAGAGATGAAGCATTCAGATCAGGAGATAAAGCAGCCCTCAAAACAG
>NW_015506451.1:188384-189812 GCF_001515645.1 Sinocyclocheilus grahami | reverse complement strand
AGTGGAGGACAGAGGAGTCTCTTAAAGAAGAAGTTACAGGTCTGTGAGGGCCAGAAATCTTGCTTGTTTGTAGGTGACCAAATACTTATTTTACCGAGGAATTTACCAATTAATTCTTTAAAAATCCTACAATGTGATTTTCTGGATTTTTTTTTCTCATTTTGTCTCTCTTAGTTGAGGTATACCTATGATGAAAATTACAGGCCTCTCTCATCTTTTTAAGTGGGAGAACTTGCACAATTGGTGGCTGACTAAATACTTTTTTGCCCCACTGTATATCTACTACAGTACACAGTGCGGATCCATTCCATATAACTACACACAGCAACATAAACATGACAAATCAAAACAACGTGAATGTACAGAAATGTCTGTGCCTGTGCATAAATACAATGTGTGATCAGTGCGTTAAGAGCACTCATACACGCAATAATATAACAGACTCATGCATGCTCACTGTACTGTATGACTCCTGTACGCCACCGCAATCGTCTTTACCTTGATTGGGGTCTTCATCCATCAAAACTTTACAAGCGAGACTGGTTATCCAGTCAAGAAACCGTAGTTTGCGTCTCATCTGGCCATACAGCGGTGGGATGTGTTGACAATCCGTTCAGTCTGTACTTAACACAGCGCGTGTGACATGTGAGGGCTAACGCTCTTCAGAGACAATCACAGACTATGAAAGAGCTCGTTTTTAAAAGCGAAACACACTGGAGTGAATAATTCACTGAAAACGCAATGCGAGTCTCTGTTCTCTCTGCAATCACTGATGTAATCAGCCTGGCTTCCTTTATATTAGCACTGTTTTGGACGGATTGTTTGAATGCATTCACTTACTGGATCATTGGACTGATTGTGTACGTCATGTGGCTTGTGTGAACAAAGAGACAAAGAGTGATGTAACAATGCTGTGGTAGTGACAAAACCCTGTTCATCGCTGGTGGAGTTTATGTTTGTGACCGTTCTACCGTTCTATCTGCCGCGGGAGTTCACGGCCATTGTTATTGTCACAGTTTACATCCCCCCGTGTGCAAACGCTAAGGACGCGCTTCACGAGCTGAACATCGCCATCAGCGAACAACAGACAAATGCTTTTTCATAATAGCCGGTGACTTCACCCACGCAAACTTAAAGACTGACATGTGAACTTTGCAACAAGGGGAAAAAAACCCACACTGGACTTTGTTTACAGAACAGAAAAGAATGTGTACAAGGTTGTACCCCACCCCCACCTAGGGTACTCGGATCACATCTTTGTTATGCTAATTCCAGCATACAGACCACTTCTGAAACTCGCCAAACCAGTTCAAAAACTCATCACAGTTTGGCCAGATGATGCTACCTCAACTCTACAGGACTGCTTTCAGTGCACAGACTGGAACATGTTTAAAGAGGCAGCCACCTACAACAACCACACAGACCTGC
>NW_015506451.1:148929-188285 GCF_001515645.1 Sinocyclocheilus grahami | reverse complement strand
CTGCTAAAGACCAGAGATGAAGCATTCAGATCAGGAGATAAAGCAGCCCTCAAAACAGCAAGAGCCAATCTGTCCTGTGGCATCAAAAATGCAAAATGGTCGTATGCTCAAAAAAATCAACAATCTCTTCACAGACAGCAGAGACACACGGAGCCTGTGGCAAGCCATTCAGACCATCACTGACTACAAGCCCCCGCCACAGGCATGTGATAATGACACATCCCTCCCAGATACACTCAACCACTTTTATTCGCGGTTTGAAATGCAGAATGACACACCTGCACAAAAACTGCCCATACCTCCCAACGACCAGGCGCTCTGTCTGTCTCCAGCTGACGTGAGGAAGACCCTATCTAGGATTAACCCACGCAAGGCTGCGGGTCCTGATGACATACCTGGCCGTGTACTGAGAGACTGTGCTGCACAGCTGACAGATGTCCTAACAGATATCTTCAACACCTCGCTGAGCCAGGCAGTCGTCCCCACATGTCTCAAATCCACAACAATCATACCGGTACCAAAGAAATCACCTGTGTCCTGTCTAAACGACTACCGTCCCATAGCACTGACTCAAGTCATAATGAAGTGCTTTGAGAGGTTAGTCATGCACAACATCAAAACCAGCCTCCCCAACACACTCGATCCGCTCCAGTTTGCATACCGTCCAACCGCTCTACAGACGATGCAATTTCCTCCACCTGGCTCTTACCCACCTAGAAAATAAAGATGTTAGAATGCTGTTCATCGACTTCAGCTCAGCGTTCAATACAATAATTCCACAACAGCTCATCAATAAACTAAACCTGCTGGGCCTTAGCAATTCCCTCTGTAATTGGGTCCTGGACTTTCTATCTGGAAGACCTCAGTCAGTCCATCTTGGCCACAACACCTCGAGCACTACCACACTGAGCACAGGTGCCCCACAAGGATGTGTGCTCAGCCCGCTGCTCTTCACGCTGCTGACCCACGTCTGCACTTCCAAGTTCAGTTCCAACCACATCATCAAGTTCGCGGATGACACAACGGTGGTAGGTCTCATCAGCAACAGTGATGAAACGCACTACAGACAAGAAGTGGCAAAGCTGGCTGAATGGTGTGGCACTAACAACCTGTCCCTCAATGGGAGTAAGACAAAGGAGGTTGTGATGGACTTCAGGAGAAACTCCGCTGACCACCCCCCACTGACCATCGACAGCTCGACTGTGGAGAGAGTCAGCAGCACTAAATTCCTAAGGGTGCACATCACAGAGGATCTCACCTGGACCACCAACACCATGTCACTCTCCAAGAAGGCACAACAGCGCCTACACTTTCTCCGCCAGCTGAAAAGGGCAAGTCTCCCCCCACCCATCCTCACCATATTCTATAGGGGCACCATTGAGAGCGTGCTGACCAGCTGCATCACTGTCTGGTATGGGAACTGTAGAGCAGCAGACCGCAAGACCCTCCAGCGGACAGTGAGCTGCAAAGATCATCGGTGCCCCTCTCACCTCCATCCTGGACATTTTCCTTACACGATGCTCCAGCAAAGCCAACAGTATCATGCAGGAAGACGGTACCGGAGCATCAGAGCCCGCTCCGCCAGACTGCTCAACAGACTGCTCAACATCTTTTTCCCCCAGGCTGTGAGAGCCCTGAACTCAAATCACCCCGCCCTCCTCTGAAACCCCATACAAACCCCCTACCTCCTGAAACATGGACCATCTCACCTCCTACACCCCTCCAACCTTACCACATCACAAAAAAAAACTTTTAATTTTTTTTTTGGTATGGTCTTATACTTGTCATTTTGGAGCATGTCAGCCCTATTTCCCATTTTGCTCTCATTGTACTGGCAAAAGTGGCCAGGAGATTCTTCTTCTTCTATATATATATATATATATCACCGTTTGAAAAGACAGTTGGGTTTCAACATGAGGCATAATCAATTATATGAGTGTATGATGACAGTTTTTTTTTTCTCCTTTTCTTTTAAATGCAGTAGTGAGTGGCCTTGGAGTATAAAAACCACTCCACATTGTATGATTGATCAGAATTGCATTTACAGATCATTCCTCAATCTTTGAAAGCACCTGAATTCCTAATTTCACTCTCATGGCCTCCTGGCAACCAGCAAGGTATCCATCCACTTCCCAGGGGCACTATTATTTTCATTACTGTATGTGTTTGTATAATTACAGCTATTTCACCTTCTTAGAGAGGTAAACGGGTGCACATCCCACCTCAGTGCCAGCACCTAAATGGCTGGTTGTGACCAAACTGCAACCAACATGAGGCATAGAAACCCCTTGAGTGTAACTTCTTGTTAGCATTTTCATGCCAACAATGATAAGTCTGCATCTGTGGATAAACTAGTGGAATGCAATATATGCGTAATGATGACTCACTGCTGGTGAGCGAGGCTCTGAGGGAGTTTAAATGTCTGATCATCATATGGTCATCCATATGGCATGTGGATCATGAGACAGCAGTTTGGGGAACTGGGGTGACTGTGCCTTTAAAACTGAGCTAGGATTGGCTGGAGGAACTGTACATCTCCAAATGTAGCCCAAGAGGTCTGGTTAACTTTGGCAGATAATCTTTCCTTGTAGATTCTGTAACTACATCACTAAACAGGAAAAACGTTCCCTTCAGACAACCATTCAAAAGTAGCTGTGTGTTCTGAAAAAATAAGATAGTTTGTGGGCGTAAATTAATGTAGTTGGTTCACCTTTGACCACTATATACAGTATATGCAGTATATGTATATGAACAACAGTTAATTCCGTTCCTTGAATCTGATCAGCGTTCTGAGTGTGCTGATGTAAAAATCCAAGCACTAGGCACTTTTCACTGTTTACATTACATGTCTTATGTTCCATACAAACTATCAGTCTGTGCATTACTGGTTAAGGTTGTACAATGACTGTCTCTGCAGGTTACATCACTAGACAAGGAGATGGGACAGTTGACAGTTTTCATGAATGAGCCATTGAATCATTCACTCAAGTTATCCATTCAAAACCATGTTTCATTCAGGAGAGAAATATATGACTTGATTTATGAATGTGTCATTGAATGGCTAACTCAACCGATTTGTTCAAAAAACACTGAATAATTCAGGAAGGAAACCAATGCTTGTTTCTATGGCAGACATTGAATTATTTATGTAATCAATTCAATAAAAAAAAGGCTGATTCATTGGGAAAATAAACAAATGATTGTCTTTATGAATGAGTCTTTGAAACATTTACTTAACCGATCTGCTCAAAAACTGGAACCTGTTGCAATGGTTCTACTGTCACTTTGTGAAGAAAAAACAAAACAAACAAACAAAAAAAAAACTCCTGCAATGTAAAGTCTGTAATGTTAATTTTATTCAAATGAAAATAACTATGTAACATGAGCAGTGTCAGATTACTTTTTCTTGGCAATTACTCTTTATTTTGCCATAATTCCATTACAATTTCTGTTGTGATTGTAAAGTAATTGTATAAAAAAACTGATTTGAGAAAAAGAAAAAAAACCTGCCAAATGAATAAATGTAAATGGTTCAGGCATTTTAGCAAATGTAAGTACATGAGCAAGTATCATCATACAACACCACTCCTAGAACAAACACACCATTCTTATTGTGTGTTGCTTCAGAAAAACAAATCGGAGGGTTTTTGAATTCTTATTGATCTCCAGCAGAGAATAGACAATAGAGTAGAACACTGCAAATACCACAGTATGTTATAAAGCTTTGTAATATAAAGCCAGTTTAGATCATTATCGAAAACAGGCTATACTGAAAATAAATCCAATTTTCTTTGTGATGCAAGCTAAAAATAAAGTCCAAACTTTGTAAGCAATATTTTTGCTCATCCCCTGCACAGCAATATCTACTGTCATATTAAACACAGAAGAACAAACACACTATGATGCGTTTCTTTAATTTTGGCAGATATTAATATACTGTATATGGAACTAGCTGTAAACCTCCTCAGCACTACTGCCAGGAAATGTTTGTTGTTAACAACTAATTAGCATCTATTTATTTTCATATTCATGTGCTCAGTAGGCCATGTCAGAGAGTGGAACTCTCTCTGTATATAGCATATTTAGAGGCGTTAAAACTTTTATAAACATTAAATATTTAAAACTTTAAATGAACTTTTCAAAATTGTAAATTAGTTTTCTAGTGATTTACATTTTTGACTGGAGGTTATCTTTGATAATTGTCAATCCAGAGAAATTATATAATTTCACATCAGTTTCAAAATCTTTAGTTTAAACGTTATGCATTTTTGTGTTAATGTAACATCTGTAGACCAGTCTGATGTCCATTTTTCTAATAAAATGGGTTCTAGTTTTAATTTAAAATCAGAATCACTTTAAAAGAACATGTTCTGAACCAACAGAACCTTTTATCATCCTGAACAGATGGAGCTAAATTTTAAGAATAAAAGGCAGTCATGTGGTTTCCTGAGCATTTATTAGACATTAAAAATGAATTGCAGTTTACAGATATCCAGTTGAGTATGCAGCTTAAACATTTCCCTGGGTGACATATTGAATTAAGATCAAAAGCAAGTAAAATGTTACATCACCTTGTACTGTTAGACTTGCAGTACTAGTTAAATTCATTTTTGAAGAATGCCATTGAAATTCAGTATGCGTTGTTTAAAAAGTCATTTATAAATGTTATTATGTCTTGCTAAAATAATGGCAGTGACATACGTACTTTGTGCTACTATGTGCCATTATTGAAGGGGGTCATAAACTAAGGTGGTCAGTACATTTACAATGCTAGTCAAAATTATGTAAATGACCCCTGCTATAACTGGCTAAGCTTAGCATATTTGAAATGAGTTATTGCCAGTTTTGTTGTCTGTTCTAATATAATTGATGCTGCCCCATCCTTTAATTACTTTTCATTACAGTACGTTGTGAATGGCTCTCAAAACACTCCACACTGAAATGTGCCACATAAACTGTTGCATAAACATGAAGTGATCATGGATGGTCTAAAAATACACATCAGCCTTTCATTTCTAAAATTTTGGAGAGTTACACAGAGCTGCAGGTCGTTACCCCTCCACTAGGAGCAGCAAAACGTTTAATAGACGTTCTCCATATGTTATGATATAAACTGGAGTCTTATGCATTTGCTGCTTTAGAATAATAGTATTTCTGCCATGAGAACTCTCGTAGGGATTGGCATGGTACTATATATGACAATGTTAATGTATTTGGTCTTGGCGGAAAAGATCTGCTACGCTGCTGCAGAGAGCAAGTACCGAGACTTGCTACTGTCAATACATCCACAACATGCTGTTGTAAGCATGCAAGAAATACTGCTGCTGCACATATAACACATATGAATAACCCCCATATAGCATACATGAATCACCCCGTAGCAGATCTATACAGGTGGAGCTGGGGAAGGTGGAGGGTTTCTGAAGTGCGCTGCCAACTGCTACAGCAAGCAAAGCCAGGTATTTGAATGTTGAGCAGCCAGGTCATTGGCTACCGATACAGGAGAGAACCAATCAGCTGCCATGTGACAATGATGTCACCAGGTCAGATTGAGCTAACCATGTGAACCGCATGTATTACTATCTATGTGTGCCTAGGCTACCACGCCGACCGGCTTAACACTAGTGGCCTATGGATATGTGTGCCTGGACTACCATGCCAACTGGCTTAACTGTGATTAGACGCGCACTATGTGGAATGTTAATTGACAAAATGGATATACGTTGCAATCCGATAAATAAGACCCCAGCATCCACCTGAGCAAATATCATAATTTAGTCATTTAATATCTGCTGTTACTTTCTACACGTCATCTGTCCCAGCGGCAGCATGACAGCTCGTTCATTTGTGTGTGTGCAATGATGAGACGGACAAAGTTAGCCGATGCATACCATTTTACTCTCTCGTGTAGATAAAGTAATCAGGGTTACAGTGCACAAACTCCTGGGTGACTTGAATGAACAAATAAAGCAGAATATAAACGTTATTTTTCCGTTTTCTGAATTACACAGCACAGCGATAGCACACATCACATGAGCGCATTTCTCCGAACTACACTACCCATAATGTATTTCACTCAGAACTGCAACAACCATAACGATAACTCTTAATTCCCTTCTCCCACAACACTATCGTTGATATGACTGTGATAAGCGCATGCTTCTGATGCTGCGTGCAACTGAAATCAACCACGCAGGCACGCACTCATCACAATGAAAACGTCGACCTTAGAAATAACGAACGTGAACACTGGGATAATCGTCAATGTATATGGAGAACCCCAGTTGAAATGCATACACAAGAATGCTTATTTCATTTAACCTGTTTTCATGTTCGTTACTATTAATGTGTCCTCAGAGCGATTACAAGCACTAAACTACCTTTTGTTCCAGCTGTATAAGCACATGCTAAATGCTGCTGCTAATATGCTTAATATTTCGCTGCTGCATACAATACAAACTGCAAACATGACACTTAGCTTAAAATTGTTTACGGTGGCTCATTTTGTATTCAATTAGGCAGACCACACAAATATACACAGCGATATGGATTAAAAGAGCATTCACTTATCTTAGATGTTGATTTAGGCTGCTCTGAAGTGTGCTGCCAACTGCTACAGCAAACAAAGCCAAAATAACGAACGTGAACACTGGGATAATCGTCAATGTATATGGAGAACCCCAGTTGAAATGCATACACAAGAATGCTTATTTCATTTAACCTGTTTTCATGTTCGTTACTATTAATGTGTCCTCAGAGCGATTACAAGCACTAAACTACCTTTTGTTCCAGCTGTATAAGCACATGCTAAATGCTGCTGCTAATATGCTTAATATTTCGCTGCTGCATACAATACAAACTGCAAACATGACACTTAGCTTAAAATTGTTTACGGTGGCTCATTTTGTATTCAATTAGGCAGACCACACAAATATACACAGCGATATGGATTAAAAGAGCATTCACTTATCTTAGATGTTGATTTAGGCTGCTCTGAAGTGTGCTGCCAACTGCTACAGCAAACAAAGCCAGGTATTTGAATATTGAGCAGCGAGCTCATTGGCTACCAATACAGGCGAGAACCAATCAGCTGCAATATGACAATGATGTCACCAGGTCAGATTGAGCTAGACCTATCGGACTGCACCATCTAGAGTTTCATGCCAGAACTCTGTATATATCCTATGTCCTCTTTTAATTATTTTGTTATGACTTTATGCGCCGAGTTGCTGGACACAAATGCTGATGAATAAAAGTGGTGGGTCAAAATCGTTAATGTTTTCATGGATTTCTAAACAAGCTGTTATTGCTGTTATTGGCTTGTTTGCAAAATGGTATGGGTAGACTGGAGAAGAAGGTTTGAGCTCTGAAAGTTAGAGAATCTCTACATTGTACGTCAAGTACATCCACCTTTAAAACTTGCAGGGAGAAATAAATAAATCACAGGTAGCATGGCTTAACCACTTTTAACTTGATATGCCATCAAAAATTCTACTTTCATTAGAACTTGATTGCATCTGTCAGTGAATAGATTATTATTAATGGTATATCATAAAAAATCTATCTATCTATCTATCTATCTATCTATCTATCTATCTATCTATCTATTCTCAGTGAATTTAAATGATTATTTGAATTTTTATTTGATTTGGAAACAACTGGTAAGAGTGTCTGTTACTTTCATTGCCATGGGGTTATATATTCAGATTTTCTCTTTTTATTCACAGCTTATTCGCAGCTGTTGCCGAACCATCTGCTAATTTTTTTTTTTTTTTTTTTTTTTTACAAATACGTACACATGAGTACAGTATCATCATATAACACCACTCCTAGAACACAAGTGGAATTTCTGGAGGTTTTTGAATTCTTATTGAACCTTGTGGATACGACACTAGAGAATAGACAGTAGAAAATTGGTGCACTAGTGGAGGCGATACACTGTGACATTTTTTTTGTAAGTGATATGCAAGTGATAATATTATGTATTTCATACACTTTCTCAATAGTGGTCCAATATAGTTTCTAAGGTCTGTTGTGGACCTCATCAGAACAGGCTTCAGACCATAGTGTGGACATTTTTAACAGATCAAGGAAAATCCTGTGTCTTACAATATGACCTCTTTAAGGTCATCATGAGGATTCCAGACATCAATGAGTTCTTCAAAGTTGTCTTAGAAGAACAAAAAGGCTTTTTTCTCTCACTCCCTCAGTCCAACTGACAGGTGAGATGCTTTTAGATGTGTGGTATTCTAATCATGATCACAACTACTGATCTTTAGATATTTTCAAGGCCTTTTCAAGAGGTTTCAGGATGAAGGTTTGGCAAGAAAGGGGCTTCTTTACAAAGCCACAGTAACAGATAAGACTCAAAAGAGGTTTTCATTTCTCTGTTCAAAATGAATTACTTACAATGCAGCTTGTAAATATTCTCAAAGCTCATATTGAAGCTTCAAGGTTGTAGGTTCAGTTCACCTACTGTATTCACTATCTTTTTTTCCATGCAAGCTGTATATTTACACAACTCTTTTTCTAAATATTTACAAGAGGCTTGGGCTCTCTTTGGTGTCCAAAAAGGCAGAAGCAAGGAAAAGGGTTTAGTGAGACATCGATCCACAGCGCAGCTTGGCCAAATTTGCACCTCGCAAATCTGAGTTCAAGGTCTGTCATGCAAGGAAGGAATTGTGAGGCTGCTTCACAGCTTGTGTGCAGTTCAGAAGCACCAGCTAGGAACAGTGGATGTGAAAGATCTGAGAATGCTTTTGTACTAAAGATGCATTAATGTAATACATGTGTATTAAATGGCAACATTTTGGCCCTAAGATAATTTTTCCTCAGGAAAAATAGAAATACAAGTTAATAGTCTGATTGGTTGTTTGCCCTAACCATAGCCCTTGATGCAAGAGAATTTGGAGGGTTTTTTTTTTGTTTTGTATAAGCTTTCTGCTGAAAATACCAGTGTGCAGTTTTCATCACTAGGCTTATTATACATTTATGTCTAGTGTAGCTGTTCTAAACCATCGGCTAGACCAGCCCTAACCAGGGTTGGGCAGAATGGCGGAACATATTGTAAAGTGGTAGAAATATGACAACCAGTCAAGATTTTGCTGTGCTGTTACATTTATGCTGCATAATATCAGTGTGGCTGTCTGTAGAAATAACTGTATTAAGTTATGTATACGTGCATTTGACAAAGAACATGAAAAATGGAAACATGAAATAATAAAGCAAGATAAATTCAAAACAAGTTAAGATTAGCAAGCTGTACTTTTTGTTTGCATAGCAGATGTGATGAGAGAGCCAAAAGTTGCACCTCACATCCAGCATTCCATCAAGTTCAAAATAAAAAGGGAAAATATTAAAATTGGATGAAGTACCTTTCATTTTTATAGTATTTAATTCAGTGGATTAATCAAACATTAATCAAAACACCTCTGCTATAAAGGGCAGATTGTATTCTGAATTAAAATTCAATTTGATGTTTCAGGGTTGATAAGTAAAAAACAATGTCAGTGTGATACAACTTTAATGATATTATAATGAGGGGAACAAAGTATTTTGTTAAATAAATCTTGAGAAACAAAACCTGATTTTGTAGTTATGTATATTATCTTTTAACTAAACTACTTCAATGCTTATAATAATTTAAGCAGTTTTGTTTAAAATCAAATACATCAATATTTAAAATAATAATAATAATTTTAATACTGATAATAATAACTTGTAGATCAAATCATGTAGTGCAACTATATGTATATATATATATATATTTTTTTTTTTTTTTTTTTTTTTTTTTTTTTTGTATGAGTGCAAAGAGTACATTAGTAAGAATTTGAGACAAATGTTTTAAAATGTTTAAAATGCTCTTATTTTTCATTAATGGCACTAATGCATATAATATATGATAATGTAATTTGTTAGCATATTATCATGATATACAGTGATTTCTGGACCATGGGATATTCATGCTTGTCTAAACTGGTCTTTGCAGCAGTGAAACATCTAGTCCTGTACTTGCAACAACTGAAATGGAAGTTTTATTACAAATGCTGTCATCAGTTTTGGTTTGCGTCCTGTGGTCTGGAAAATCAGAGAAATTGGAATCAGGTGCATCATAGACCTCAACAAGCTCGGTGAAGAGAGAGAGAGAAGCAAGCTGTCTATGTGGCCGCTTGAAGTGCATTCATTACCCACCATTGCCTCAAATCCTTGTTATGTGGCACCTAACAAATGGTAGCAAAAGCCTTCAAATATGTACACTGATGGAGCAATCAGATCCAGTATGCTCTCTCGGGACACAAGGCAATTTACACAGCTGTTGAATGGCCCAGCGGAGGGACAATGTTATCACTCTGTTATGGCAGGCATCAAATAGTCATCAAAGAGCCTCACAAGTACCGTCTGTTTTTATTTATCTGACGATTGCCCTCAATCTAGTGTGCACCCTGGGCTGTGCACCTGTATGAGTTATTGTAAGCTTTAGATGGCCTGTGGACTCCCCACAGTCCCTTCACTGACTGTCTGATATATACTGCACACAGAAATAGCAAGCACTAGCTAAATCCGAAGTTTCAATCTTCCTGCAACTTCCTGAAAACTAAATGTTGTTAAGAAGGTACTATGTTGATACAATGAACAGTTCTGAAGAACAACAAATCATTATATGGCAAGTTACTGTATGCCAGATTATTTGCCATTATTGTTTTTTTAACTCTCTTCCTCTTTATGTGTAAACAAAGTTTTTAAAATAAGAAAAAAGTCACACGAAATATAAAATCACAATTTTGAAAAATGTTGCCACAATTGCCAGATATAGTCAAAATATGTGATACAGTCACAATTATGAGAAATAAAGACACAACTAGGATAAATACAAAAAATATAGTGAGATATAAAGTCGCAATTACAAGACAGAAAATCGCTTTGTAAGATATAGTGAGAAGTTGCAATTGCGAGAACCAAAGCCAGTTGGGAAATGTAAAGTCTAGATTGCAAGAATAAGATCATATTGTGATATGAAAGTTGCAGATATAATAAATACAGTGAAATTGTGAATTATGGAAAACAGTTGCAATTGTCACATTATGAGTTACAAATACGGTTGGGTATCGTTTGAATTTGATCAATTCCGATTCTGATTCTGCTTATCGATTCAGATTATTTTCGATTCCCAGTTTCGATTCCAATGTGATTAAATAATTATATAAAACATTTATCCTGTGTCCCTCTTTTGCAAACCATTTATTGGAGCTGAATACCATGAACAAAAATCAACAGGCTACATAAAAACTGGACTCTTTAAGAGCTGTTTGTGTGCAAAATAGAACTGCATGATTCTGGATAGATTTTTTTTCTTCTTTTTTTTCCCCAATGGAAGTTGTGGTACTCTCATGATTCTGAAGAAAAAACATTAGACAACTAAACAAAATGAAAAATTAATAAATGATTCAATGACTCCCTCAAGATGTACTTGTTTCATTACTGGATGAATCAGCGTTCTTGAACGAATCTCTTGTATGATTCAAATACAAAAACATTTTAACAGCCCCTTTTCGCCACCTACTGGCGTAACAATGTAATCGACAAATCTTCATTTGAAGTGTCAAATTACTTTCAAAAGGTGATTTACTCTATTTTAATCGCTACCGTACACATCAGAGTTTATATCTGAACTATAAACTTTTATCCCAGTTAGGGCTGCACGATAAATCGCATGCGATATTTAACGTGCATCTTGTCAGAAAAGCCAGTAAGTGATGGAGATTTACCGCTGATTACAGAACCGGCTTTCTGACAAGATGCGCGTTAAATATCGCATGCGATTTATCGTGCAGCCCTAATCCCAGTACTTCTGTGATTTGAATGTTTGTAACACAGAAATAATGATACTGTGTGGTTGAAAAGACTGTGAAGCTGTTTCATTCATGACAGATGACAGCTGTTATCTTTAGGTCAACGGCAGTGCGAACGCAAATGTAAATGTTCAAATCACACTGGTGTGATCGTACGCTACACGGACAAACCAAGTGATTACAACATTGATCGCACACGTCAAAGGTTGAGGAATGAAACAGACGAATCATTGTAATTTAGGAATAGAATCACGTTGGTGTTTGAATCGTGTTTGCGAACTTTAACAATCTATTAAATTAAAGTGCTTTGTCATGTTGGTGGTGACACCTCTCCTGCAACATGTTTAGCAATCACGCATATTATACTTCGCTTTTTTGGCATCTGATCGCAAATGTAGCCAAACTTTGGAGCGCTTAGATTAGCGAGCAAGGTCCTGGCAGATCGCTAGGTCCGGTCCTCACAGATGAAAAAAAAAAGTGCATAGGAATCGATAGGCAGAATATACATTTTAATTTGAAAAACAAGTATCCGATTCTGGAATCTGAATCGATTTTCAATTCCCAAACCTAGTTACATAGAAATGAGTTACAAGAAATAAAGTCACAATTGGGAGATTTAAAGTTGCAATTGCAAGATGTAAATTTATATGGTGAGATATACAGGTGCATCTCAATAAATTAGAATGTCGTGGAAAAGTTCATTTATTTCAGTAATTCAACTCAAATTGTGAAACTCGTGTATTAAATAAATTCAATGCACACAGACTGAAGTAGTTTAAGTCTTTGGTTCATTTAATTGTGATGATTTTGGCTCACATTTAACAAAAACCCACCAATTCACTATCTCAACAAATTAGAATATGGTGACATGTCAATATCAACTCAAAACACCTGCAAAGGTTTCCTGAGCCTTCAAAATGGTCTCTCAGTTTGGTTCACTAGGCTACACAATCATGGGGAAGACTGCTGATCTGACAGTTGTCCAGAAGACAATCATTGACACCCTTCACAAGGAGGGTAAGCCACAAACATTCATTGCCAAAGAAGCTGGCTGTTCACAGAGTGCTGTATCCAAGCATGTTAACAAAAAGTTGAGTGGAAGGAAAACGTGTGGAAGAAAACGATGCACAACCAACCGAGAGAACCGCAGCCTTATGAGAAAAATGCAGATGAGCTGAAGGCCACTGTCAAAGAAACCTGGGCTTCCATACCACCTCAGCCGTGCCACAAACTGATCACCTCCATGCCACGCCGAATTGAGGCAGTAATTAAAGCAAAAGGAGCCCCTACCAAGTATTGAGTACATGTACAGTAAATGAACATACTTTCCAGAACGCCAGAAATTCACTAAAATGTTTTTTTTATTGGTCTTATGAAGTATTCTAATTTGTTGTGATAGTGAATTGGTGGGCTTTTGTTAAATGTGAGCCAAAATCATCACAATTAAAAGAACCAAAGACTTAAACTACTTCAGTCTGTGTGCATTGAATTTATTTAATACATTTCAGAATTTTAGTTGAATTACTGAAATAAATAAACTTTTCCATGACATTCTAATTTATTTAGATGCACCTGTATACCAAAGTCACAATTGGAAGATAAAAAGTGCCAATTATTAGAAACAAAGTTGCACTTCTGAGATAAAATGTCATATAGAGAGATATAAATTTGCAATTACAAGAAACAAAGTCACAATTGTGAGATATTGTCACATGTTAAAGGGTTAGTTCACCCCAAAATGAAAATTCTTTCATTAATTACTCACCCTCATGTCATTCCAAACCCGTAAGACCTTGGTTCATCTTCGGAACACAAATTAAGATATTTTTGATGAAATCGGAGAGCTCTCTCATAGACAGCAACGCAACTGTAATATTTCCAGGTCCAGAAACGTAGTAAGGACATCGGTAAAACAGTCCATGTGACATAAGTGGGTTAACTTCGATTTTGCGAAGCAACGAGAATACTTTTTGTGTGAAAACAAAAAAGACTTTATTCAACAATTCTTCTCCCCCGAGTTATTTTTTACACCATTTTAGAGAGTATCACAACGCATACTCACACTTTCCCCTAAGTGTAAACAATGCTGATTACACAGATTACATTCGTGCGTGCGCTTTCCCCCCGAACGTAAACAACGATGATTACGTCGAATACGTTCTTGGATACTCTCCAAAATTGCGGAAGACATAAATCGGTGGAGAAGAATTGTTGAATAAATGATGTTATTTTTGTTTTCTTTGTGCACAAAAATTATTCTCGTAGCTTTGCAAAACTGAAGTTGAGCCACTGATGTCACATGTACTGTTTTACCGATGTCCTTACTACATTTCTGGACCTGGGAACATTACAGTTGCATAGCTGTCTATGAAGGGTAAGAGAGCTCTCTGATTTCATCAAAAATATCTTAATTTGTGTTCCGAAGATGAACGAAGATCTTACGGGTTTGGAACGACATAAGGGGAAGTAATTAACTATCCCTTTAAGATATCAACTTGCAATTGCAAGAAGCAAAGCCAGTTGGGAGACAAAAAGTCTGACTGTGAGATGTAAAGTTACAACTGGTAGATATACAATTGGAATTACTAGAAATTAAGTTGCAATTGCAAGAATAAAATCACATTGTGAGATATAAAGTCACAATTACAAGAAATAGTCAAATTGTACAATATAAAGTTGCACTTATAAGTTAACCAAGTCACAATCTATTTATTGAACTCTAAATCCTCCATAGTTCATGGCTAGAATAAGTTGCAGTGAACACCAATGTTTCTGCCGCAAGTCAAAAGTGTGACAAAGCCAGACTATGTATAGGTCTATACCAGGGGTGTCAAACTCAATTCCTGGAGGGCCAGAGCCTTGCAGAGTTGTGTTCCAACACTGCTCCAACATGTAGATTTCTAATAAGCCTGAAGGACTTGATTAGTTGGATCAGGCGTGTTAAATTAGGATTGAATCTAAAGGGCTCCAGCCCTCCAGGGATTAAGTTTGACATACCTGGTCTATGCCTTTCTCTGGCCATCTTGCTCTTGCACTGTAGGCCACCAGGGAGCGTTGCATCATGCAGAGCTGCAGTCCTCAGGGGCCCTGACATTGCTTTGTGCGCTGTCAGTTATAGCAGCAAACAATGTGATACCTCGCATTTGCATCAGTCGCCTGACAGTTTTTGACTGATGCCAACTGACATTCTTGCTCTCTGGTATTAACAGCAGGCTTACAGCCACAATGTGTCCTATTTTTCAATTACCATTGTACAGCAATGGCCAACTTTGATCTCCGTTACCCAAAATTACTTTTACATTGCCTCCGCTTTTGTCTATGCCAGAACATAATGGCAGGTATCATCCATTCTGACAGGTGACCTTGAAATCAATAAAATGTAAATTCTTAAATTTAGTTGTCTTCCTACATGCTAAAGACAATTACCTGTCAATGGAAGAGTGATGAAAAAGGGAAATTTGAATTGAAACATGAACTGGATGGAGAGGATGGAGAATAAAATCTTTAAAATAAATTGATTGCGTTTCTAAGCCCCGAATCCAGAGACAGCCTCATACTGGGCAATCAGGAATTAATTCAGCCATCAATATCACCTTAATCACTGGAGTGCTGGTGCTTAGGTGGCATTTTTCCTTCCATCGTGGCAAAATTATAAATGAGCTTAGGCCCTGCTTCTTTCCTTCTGGATACACGCACTTTCCTACCTGAGAATGACAGAAAGAAAACAAGGAAGTGAAGGAAAAAGAGAATAACCTGAGTAGCTTGCAGATATTTGTGTAATGCAAATCTGCACCTTTCTTTTACTTTGATTTATTTATAACAAATTTGCATCAACTCTGTGTTCACAGAGATAAGTCTATAAGCATCGAAAGGAGAGATCACTGTAAAAACAAAAAAACTTTTTTTTTTTCCTGCATATCCTCAGGTTAGAAGCCAAATACTTAGTAGGCAGTATTATTGATGTCTTTGACGTCTGTTACTTCTGTCTTGCTGAAGGGCTTGAATGGTTTCCAAATTTGTCACAAAGTAAACATGAGAACGCTTTAGCGGTGGTCTTTTGAGCAAAAAATCTCAATGTAGGAAATTCATGAAGGCAAAAGTGAAGGGCAAAGCGAAGTGAGGACTGAAAGGTTTTACTGTGACTGAGAAAGAGCTGAATGTAGACAGAGAGAGAGACATAAAACGAGACTTTAGAAAGCGAAAGATGCAAAGAATGAGACAGCTATAAAAACAACTATATGATGCAGACCAAGCTTACTGGAGAGAAAAAATTTGGGGTAACTGTGGAGAGATGATAAAAGGTTTGTACAAAGATAGAGCAGAAAGGAGTGAAAGAGCAGGCGGAGGTGCAGGCGAAACAAACGTAAATTTGGCAGTTCGATTTTGACAACAGCAGTTACCACATACTTGTCCTAAGTGGCAGATGGCAACAGCTTCATGGTCGTTTAGACTGGGAAGATTGCATTTAAAAAACAACACACATGTACTGGGACTCCAGACTGCAACTAAATGGATGCATTTTATGACCATTTGTCCTGCCGACATGACTTAAGTTTGTAAGAGGTCATATTGGTGCGACTACAAAATTGCTTCTCCCTCTTAAATTATGCACTTACATTTTATTGCGTGTGGGACCCGGCAAAAAACAAACAATCCACACATGAGAAGAAACTACACTTTGTTATATGATATTATATGGTAGTATACAATATTATATTATATTATATTACATTATAGGAGTGGAATATAATTCATTCTATTACAACTTTGAAAATGTGATTATTTTTTTTTACAAATACCACATTTAAGCCTAATAAAAACATCCCTACGTTACATATGTAACCATGGTTCCCCTTTGGGAACGCCCCTGCGTGACCGCGTTCTGAAGCACATGTAAAATCAGTCCAATTGAGCAGCGAGACGTCACGAGCGGGGTGACGTGAGCAAACAGGAAGTATAAAAGCGCATCCAGTAGAGCGCAAGTTAGTTTCGAGGAAGTAGCACCTGCTGGGATGCAGGGAGTATGGCAAGGAGACGCAGCATCTCGTTCCCTCGGGGAACCATGGTTACATACAGTGCACAGCATAAATGAGTGCACCCCCTCTAAAACTTAACAAATTCAGCAATTACTCTTTACTTAGAGGACATGTTAGGGTTCTTTGGAGATATAATGTTCCAACAAGCCTGCTTGATCAATTACCAAAGAAGAATGCCAAAATTATTGAGCAAAATAAGATTTTCTTATCAATACAATTACATTGTATAAAAATACAATTTTGTGTTGCAAAAATGAGTACACCCTCCTGAAAGTTACTAAATAAAACAAAAAAAGTGTATAGGTTTAAGGCTATTTTTGATCAACAGGTAAGTATATTGAACCAAAACTTTTAAAGACAAGTAATTTCTTGACAATTAAAAGTGTTATATAGCCCACTGAATTATACTCAGACTTAATACTGGCAGCAGTGGAACCACTTGGGAGAGAACTGCCAGGTGACTTATTTCTTAGCATAAAAGAGGACAATGGTACAAGAGGAATACCAAATTATTGTTTTAAGCGTGAAAATATAGCAGAAGTAGCACATTCAAAAACAATAGACTTGTGATAAGGCTCCTGAAATAATCAGGTCTTCCCTTTAAGTTTTAATTTAGTAATGAGTGATTTTTTGCTAGAAAAAGAGCAGGAGAAATAACATGCAAATGTCTCAGAGCCGGCAAAAGCTACAAAAAGAGTGACACTTTATCTCACAGAGTATGACGCAGCCTGCTGATATATGCTATTTTTTTAATTTAGCTATATTTCCATGAATTATATTAGTGATCATTAAGAAAATACATCTTTTATATTTATTCAGAGGGGGTGTACTCATTTATGCTGTGCACTGTACGTAACCTAGGGACATTCCCCTTCAGGAACTTGAGCTGCGTCGAGAAACGCTTTGGCAACGAGAATACCCACTGTGCCACACTATCAAGTCCCCGCCTGTGTGTGTATCTCTTAAGCACATCACGATGAGAGGATTTGGGACCCTGGGGTAGATGCTAGGTCCAGGTCATAGAAGCGGACAAATGTGTGTGGAGAGGACCAGCTCGCCACAGCACAAATGTCCTGCAAGGCCATGCCCAAGTTGAAAGCCTTGGAGGCCACCATACTCCTGGTCGAGTGCGCTCTGACCCCCATAGGTGATGGGAGGCCAGAGGACTCGTAGGCTAGTGAGATGGCATTGACCACACACCTACTCATAGTCTGCTTGGTTGCCGTAGATCCTTTCTTGGGCAGACCAAAGCAAACAAACAGCTGATCTGTCTTACGCCACGGGGCAGATACAGAAAGTGCCTGAAGATTCCCGACCCTTTTTAGTGAGGGTTTTTCTCAACTGTCTTGAGAGTGAGGAACTTGACTGGAACTTCCTCTATGGGTTCAAAGGGGGCATTACACACGTCCTCCAGAACCACCGCTAGGTCCCATGAGGGCACCTTAGTGTGCAGTACTGGCCTCAGCCTCAGGGTGCCATGGAGGAAACGAGTGACGAGTGGGTGTCTTCCCAATGATTGCCCACCCAGAAGGGCATGGTAAGTAGCTAAGGCAGGCACGTATACCTTCAGAGTGGAGGGAGATAACCCTGCGGAGAATCGCTCCTGCAGAACTGTACCAATTGGGCAGTTGACTGGGTCCTGCAGTTGCTGTCCGCATCAGGAAGTGAAAAGCTTCCACTTAAAAGGCGTACTGTTTTCTTGTGGCGGGAGCTCTGAACTGGATTATGGTCTCAACAACCTCAGTTGAGAGACCAGATGCTAGGAGCTGTGCCTCCTCAGGGGCAACACCCACAGCTTTCACAACTCCGGGTGGGGTGAAGGATGGTGCTGCCCGCCTGAGAGAGGAAGTCTCTCCTGATTGGAATCTCCAGCGGAGAGCCGTCATAGAGGGACACCAGGTCCGAGAACCATACTCGGGCCGGCCACAATGGGGCTACTAGCAAAAGACGGACCCCGTCCTGGCGTACACTCTCCAGAACTCTCGGGAGCAGAGCGATCGGGGCAAATGCATACAGACAAAGCCTCGGCCACGTCTGCACCATGGCATCCAGCCCAAGCGGAGCTGGATGCATGAGGCAGAACCTGAGCAGAGAGTGTGTCGTTTCCTGCGACACAAATAGATCCACTTCCGCCTGGCCGAACTCCTTTCAAAGGAGCTCCACCACCTCGGGGTGGAGTCTCCATCCCCTGGGCCTCAGCCCTTGTCTCGACAGGATGTCTGCCCCCTGATTGAGGTATCCGGGGATGTAGACTGCTCTTAGTGAGAGGAGCTTCCCCTGAGCCCACAGGAGGATCCGGCGCACCAGCCTGTAAAGGGGTGCGAACACAGACCCCCCTGTCGGTTGAGGTTGGAGACCACCGATGTGTTGTCTGTGCGGACAAGCACATGATGTCCCCACAGGTCTGGAAGGAAGTGTCTCAGAGCTCGAAACATGGCCAGAATCTCCAGGCAGTTTATGTGCCACTTCCATTACCAGAGCCTGCTCGGGGCCCACTAGTGTGGGAATGACCCCATTGAAACGAGGTGGACCAGAACTGAACTGGATTCTGTAGCCTCATTCTATAATCTGCAGGACCCATTTTGAGATGTTTGGCAGACGTTGCCACATTGCCAGAAAATCTACTTAGTGAACCAGCCTCTCGAGACTGGCCTCTGGTGTCACTAGAGGAGCCAGTTTGGTGCCCCTTCACTGGAGGGGATGTACCGTCACCAGGCGACAGCTGGGAAACTCGCTCGTCGGAGCTCACTGAGCCCTGAAGCACTGAGGGTGGCAGGGGAATCAGTAAAGATCCGTGAGGGCACTGAGGAGGATCGGGAACCGTATACTGAGGTGTTATCCTTTTCTCCAGCTGAGGCTGCCCTCAAGGTCCTGACGAAGGTATCGACAGACAAAATAATGGTCCGCGGATCCGTTTTCAGTCTGGATGACCTCGACTAAGAGCGTCGCCCCGACCCCCGTTCTTTCTGCGGGAGGGTGCAGGTTGAAACTCTCTGTTTTTGAGACTGGCGGTATGTGGAACTTGATGGCTGGGGCTGCTCCCGCTCAGCAGCCCCATGGACCTGGGAACGACGAGGGAGGAAACGTTGGAACACCGCCACTTGCTTCCTTGCCTCCTGAAACCTCTCGACGACAGTGTTGACTGTGCCGCCGAAGAGGCCAGAGGGCGAGAGCGGGGCGTACAGGAGGAACAATCTGTCCTTATCTTGCATATCAGACAGATTCAACCACAGATGCCGCTCCGTGGCTACCATTGCTGCCACTGAACGGCCGAAGGCTCTGGCCATTTCTTTGGTGGCCCAGAGGGACAAATCTGTGGCCTGACGCAGTTCGGTTACTACGTCGGATTCCTCCTCCTCCATGTCATCCAGGTCCCTGAGCAGGTCAGCCAGGTATGCTTGTAATGTGTAATAAAATAAACATGTGCCAGCCTGACCTGCCGCCGTATAAGCTTTCCCAGCCAGACTAGATGTCAGGCTCACTGGCCTGGTGGGAAGCTTCGGGGCCTTCAGGGACGATGCTGAAGATGGGGAGAGATAACTCGCAAGCGTCTGCTCCACCACTGGCATCGCCCCATATCCCTTCTCATTCATGAGTAAGGTTTCTCCCATGATCTCGACACATCGGCATGGAGATCGGGGAAAAACGGAAAGCCCCGTCGTGAAGCCTGTGAATTGGCTTGCAGAAAATGCTCGTCTAATTTGCTCTTGGGACGAGCGTCCTGCTTCTCGGCTGGCCAATCGATGTTTAACTTGGCTACAGGATGAGTCACAACCTCCACGAGCTCCTCATATGTGAGGGAGTGTGGTGGCGAGGCCACAGTCTCCTCTGTCTCGACATTCATCACATCCACCTCCTCAGAGGAAGATAGATGAAGTGTCTGGCTCTCTCTCCGGGGGGAAGAAACCACAGCACGGGCTTCCAATCCCTGAGAGGGAGCCGTGGAGCTAGCGGGTGAGGACCGAAAAAAGGGCGACACGTCTCAGAT
The DNA here is from genome assembly GCF_001515645.1 of Sinocyclocheilus grahami. Classification (NCBI taxonomy): domain Eukaryota; kingdom Metazoa; phylum Chordata; class Actinopteri; order Cypriniformes; family Cyprinidae; genus Sinocyclocheilus; species Sinocyclocheilus grahami. The sequence goes on along the minus strand of NW_015506451.1, from coordinate 167,412 downwards.
CCCTCCGGTAAATCCACTTGCGATGCCCATGACAACAGTCTATGCTGTGCCTCGGCAACTGTGGGACCGCTGCCAGTGGGGTCGCGAGCCTGGCCACTCTTCTCAAAAACGGCCAGGCGAGAGCGGAGCACATGCAGCGAGAACAACTCGCAGTCATGACAATCAGCTCCCTCGAGAGCTGATCGTGCATGCTCCGCTCCCAAACAAACAACACACAGATCGTGTGTATCCTCCGCTGCCAGATATCGTGAGCAGGGAGGAACACAACGTCTGAAATGCAGTTCGCTCGCCACAGACTTAGATTTTGATTTTGCCATGCTTATGGACTGACAGACAACAGTAAATATGACTGACACAACACAGAGCGCTACTGAAGAGCAGAAGCTAACTTGCGCTCTGCCGGATGCGCTTTTATACTTCCTGGTTGCTCGCGTCACCCCGCTCGTGACGTCTCGCTGCTCCATTAGACTGATTATTTTTCAGGTCTGGTGTCCTAGTCTGGGACACTGCATACATATAGAACTTCCAGGCTGATTGTGACAGAGGATTGCCACCAATGCTGATTCATTTGATTTAGCAGTCAGAGTCCTTGGACAAATTGCTGTAACAGAATTCAGGATTATTTCACTTTGGTGCCCGTTGCATAGAGACTGATTGCGCCATCAGTCCTTATACAGTGTGAAAGACCCCGTCATTGAGTCTTTATGCATTTGAAAAATTACCTTTTGATGTGTACAGGTATCATAGCCCTATGATCCTTATTTTTGTACAAGGTTTCTAGCTGTTACCTTGGTTACCAGTCTGTTTGCTAGATTTGCCCATAAATGGTCCAGCCTGTCAAGAAAATAGCATAATTTGAGGACCTAATGTCCCACGCTTCTGCCACTCAATCACTGAGATAAAACAACTCCCACGCTCACTTTGCTGCATTCCCTGCTTCCATTTGAATCATCCTGCTGAACGCATGGAGTTTGCAAGCCAAGCCTGTGGTGGCATTTCTGCAAATGGATGTTATGCTAATTTGTCCATGTTTCGCGACACTTTTAAAGTGAAATGTCTGGTGAGTGGTGCTAAAAGTTTAATGCTCTATCACAATTGAAAATAGCACACCACCTACACTTAAGCCCTATATCTAAACCTAACCGATGTATTTACAAAAGCAAATCTGAGAATAAAAAAAGGAGGAAAGAAAGAAAACATTTTTTACTTGTGTGGCAAAATGAGTCACAATGAGCAAATTTTCAAAAATTTGTTATTTTTGTTTTCACATTCTCCATTAAAAGACCTTCAAAATGATGTATGATTTGCTGGAATCAAACAAAAATAACTGAGCTACACCCGTTTGAATTCGATAGAGTCAGCAAAGTCAGTTCTGAGAAAAATCGAGTTAAAGTTTTCTGAAGGTTCCAGAGCAAAATCACCTAGAACCATTCCTCCACTTCCTTTCTTAATAATAATTACTATATTAATAATCACTATATAGCCATTTTTAATGTTATATTTGTTATAAAAAATAAAAACAGATGCAAAAAAAACAACAACAGTAAAACAAATATATGTAAGAACCAAATAGTGCATTACTTTTTTTCATTTTACATTTAAACAAAAGCATTCAAGCAAGAAAAACAATAATCAAATATAAAAATCACTTCAGTGTGTTCATTACAAATAGATTGATTATTAAAACAACAAATGCAGTTCAATCGAGCAGCGAGTGATCTTTTCTTTTATTGTTAGATTATCATTAATAAGACAGACGGCCTATATATTAAGACCAACTGTACTGCACAGATCTAATATAATGTTACACATCAGATGTTTTTCCCTAACAGTTCTCTAAACGTTCACATAACAGATTATGTTTGCGTGAATAGCCTACTTAAATACTGTAATTCTGTGTATACAGTATGTGTATGTATCGGGATCATGTATCAGTCAGCACCAGTGTGTCAGGCGAGCTGAGAAAAGGTACTGCTCTCAGAAAACTTCATCTGGCACCTGCAGTGAATGGTTTTAATTGGTACATTTTCCAAAAATGTAGGTAGACATTCTTTCCAATGAGCCTATTGTAAGTTTGATATGAGGAGAATGAAAAAAAAAAAGTAATGACAGGATCACAAATGGATCAGTCGAACACATCTGTCCTTGCATGAACAAGAAACAGTGTGATTCTCTAATGACGGTCATGTTTGTCTGAACACAGTCATCAATCTTTCTTCAGATTGATTATAAGGCATTGCGGTAGATCGCAGTTCGACTTGCTGTTGAATGTTAGCCAGTATCCTGCTCTTTCCTCTAACCTTCAGTATTGATTGCCTCAGGCATTACCCTTGGAAAAGGGTATTGTAGATGTTCTATTCTCTGTGATGTGGCCCCAGAAGAGTCGTTGTAGCCCCCTTTATAATGTTTGACAGTAACTGCACCATTAAAAGCGCTAGTATGCAACTCACTTCCTCATTCCCTTCAACCCTTCTCTGGATACCGTACAGTATTCCTCCACCACTGTCTGTCTGATAAAAAAAAAAAACTTTTCTGCAGTGGTGAATGTGCTATTATATCTCCAAGAAGTTTGACTGGCACATTGGTTGATCTTTGACCTCAACACATATGAGATCATAAACAAGGCTGTCTGCTTTGACTGAAGAGGCCGTCTTGTACTCCCCGAGCCTTGTCTAGGTGATTTGTGTCAGCTTGCGGTGATGAAGGCGTCTCTGGTGAGAAGATAGGGCAAGATTGCCTTGGCAGGGTTTCAATTAATATCTGTCCATTGCATCCCTGCAGATCTGGCAGCTAGATGAGGATGCAGACATCAGCTGAGAAACTGGGCGGATGTTTTTAGGGAATGAAAGAGTGAACCAGGACTGTTACGCACACCACTGTTGCATGCTGTTGAAGATCATGCATTTTAGACTTTAATGTAGATCAAATGCAATTTATCATCAGATTTTCAGCCTGAAATTGCATGACATCCTCAACCGAAGTGATTGGAACATGATAAAGGGAAATGCTTTCACTATCACCATGTCTGTTGCACATGCTCTGTCATAAACTGCAAATGACTTGTGAATTTTGACCTGTGATATGTCATGTGCTAGTGTGAATTTGACCCAGTTACAGCTATGCTGGACCCATAGCAAAGAAATATCACAAGTAAGAATATTGTATATGTCTTTTTTGTTTGTTTGTTTTGTTATCCAATCATTAAGTGAGATCAAATTGAGATATTTGTTTGGACTACAACCTGAAAATCTCTGTAAGTCAACAACAGTCTGTCATTGTTTCTCATTTAATATTTTCTAAGGGATTTTATGGGACAAAGTTGGTGCCTAAATGAACAGAGAACTTCATCTGAGATAAAGTTGAAAACTTTATGAAACATCCTAGAGCTTTTCGCTATTATCAAGCATCTTATAAGCAGTAAAATTTTCCTCCGGATGTCTTTCATCGTGATAAACTTAGCCTATTCATTTAAGGCACTCATCTCTATCATGTTCTCCATCTATGCTTCATCTTATTCTCGTTCAAACAGAAAGTTCAAGCATCCACTGATATAGTAGTCAATCAGGCCATGCTGATCTCATGGGAAAGGTTTTTAAGATTACATATGATATAAGTCATGCTAATGCTTGAGCATTGTGAGGCATACATGTCTCTGACAAACATATGTATTTATGGCATGTATAATGGGCATGCTTTCTATAGTGCTGCTAATGGCCACTTGAGTGCTAAATACTGTCTGACTGACAGACTACTCAAAGGTGTGAATGTGACCTCTAACATGTGACCTTTAACAGAAAATCTGCACAAATGTAATTTCTTCTCAGACACTTTATATCTGATGCATCTGGCGAATGGACCAGCCAATTAGTGGTTGATCTGGAGAGTATGTGATATATCATGCACTTAATGGTTTTACATGACATGTTTTCAGTAGTATGGGAATGCCATGTTGTTAACCTTGTAAATGATTCATTACATGACTGTCTGAACTGAACTCTGGTGTCACATCAACAACTAATTTAAAGAATATTCCAACTTAAATACAAATTGTCTTTACAAAACTGAATATTACCACAAGAAAAAAAAGATAAAAAGAAAGAAATAAAGATCTAACTTGATTTTTCGGTTGTACTTTCAATAGAAGCATATGGGGCAATTGTAACAAAGGGTATACAATCATACATTTCTAGTTTGTACTGTATGTTTGTGCAATTAAAAGTAAAATTTCATTTTAAAGTGAGATTACATTTTTTTTTTCCGTTTCATATTTATTTATTTATTTAGAGATATTGTCAGACTCTGTTCCATGTTTTGTGTGTGTCTTGCTCCCCATGTGCCTTCCTATGCCCTTATTTGGTTGGTTTCCTGTTCCTGTCCTGATTAATTAAGTTAATTGCTCCCAGGTGTGTCTCATCATCCCCTCCTCCTGTGTGTATAAATAGTGTTCCCTGTGTGTGCTCCAGCGTCGGGTATTGTATGTTGATGCATGTGCGTGTTCGTGTCATCATGTATAGCGTGAGTGTTCCATGTTCCTTTGTGTCAATTAAACCCAGTTGGATTAATGTACTCCTCGTCTCTCTCCGTTCCTTGCTCCTCAGTCCGCTCAGCAGTGCACCCGTGACAGATATTTCTAGAGGTATTAATTTCTGGTTATGCCTGTTGTCCTGGGACATTCTCCAGTTTTGGACATTCACAAATTTTCTTTTCTTTTCAATTAATCAATTAATTAAATAATTAACTTTAAATGTGTTCCAAACACCCCAAAACAGTTCCAGACTTTATTTTGTTTTGGGGAAAATCAGAAATACTGTGAATGATTAATCACTGCATGTTTGGCTTTGTATTCATTCAGACTTGCAAAAAAAAAAGGGGGGGGGGCTTTGTAATCATTCATGAAAATGTAATTTGCCTCTTGCTCTGAAATGACATACTTTGTGTGCTGACATCACTTAGGCCACACAGGCTAATGGAGGATGTTAACCAATAGACAAATAGCTATTTAGGCATTGTTTTTAGCAAACTCACACACGGTCTGGTTTCATTCTGGTTTGAAACTCCTATGTTTTACAATTTAAATGATTTCCACCCTACATATTTGCTCATTGAATTTTGGTTTGGAAAAACATAATACTGAAGTAAAAGGGGTTGCAAAGTGCAGTTCACACTGACATCAAGTTGTATTTAACCCCAGATATCGCCTATTCAAGTTTAAGCCTGAAACAAAGTAGTTCCCCTGGGACTTTGAAGAATCGGCATAGTGAATGACAAAAAGTTCCAGGGTTCAACCGTAATTTTGTGTATGATAAAAAAAAAAAAAAAAAAATGATGAAAATGACAGCAGGTATGCATAAAAAGGTTACTGAAAGTTGATAGGCATGATTTAATAGTCACTGTTGTACAATGAGAAAGAAAGCGACAGACAGAGAAATGGAGAGGAAGAGGTCAAAGCTGCAGTTCAGATTTATAGTGGGTCATTTCACTTTTTAAAAGCTGGGCCTGTATTGCATTGACTCCACGATTATGGCGGGAGCAGGGAGGCGTAGAGCTAAATCGTATCAACTTTCATATAGTGAGGGTATTTTATTGATGGATCATGTTTGTGTCATGGTATTCTGAATGCCAAATAATTTACCGCATCTCACTGATACTTAGGCTGGAAAATGGCAGGTTTGATACGCAGGGTGGGGTAATATCTGTTGGTTTGAAAGTAAAAGAGGTATGAGTTAGCTATGATCACCTGTTAATATAGTCAAGGACATTTAGGCTATCCATCTAATAGTAGCCTACCAAAATCTCATTAACAGTAGAAGTTAAATCTTACTGTAGTCTTCAAATCTGGGTACTGTCTTACGTTTTAAAATCACAAAGGGAGTTTGGTCCCATCAGGCTAACGTGACAGTCACGACTCATGCAGCTGTACGTTTTTTTTTTCTTTTGATTTTACTCGCGATCTTTACAACACGCATTACATTACGTATTTCATGGCACACTCGTTTTATGTGTATTTGGCGCCACCTATTGTTGTGGGTATATTATTGACATGTCAAAGTCTAGACCCTGAATATAAGACGACCGCATTTTTTCAGATGTATTTCCAAGAAAAAAACATTGTCTTATATTCGGGTCAATACGGTATATATATATATATTCATAAGGTTCCTTGAGAACAAGCTTCCCTAAGGCTTGTCAGTAAACGGCCACTATTATGATTGGACAATGTGATTGCATAAGAAAATAATCAGCACCACCTCGATTTTGTAGTGCAAGTGTTTTGAAGACATCAATATAAAACCATCATAGATAAAGCATTATGAAACCGTTTACTTACAGTTTGCAATGTAGCTGCAGTCAGATCCAAAACAGTTGACTGCTTCATCTTTTAACAAAAGTTTATTTATGAACTCTTTAGTCATTTGTTTACAAAACTACCTGCAGTCAAATGTTCTGAACAAACATATTATCCTCCAATGTGATCTTGGACATTGTTAAAAATAAACCCTTCATTTCTTCCTGATGCCGAGATCCTTCTGAAGGCTGTACAGATGTGCAAACATGCTGTTCAAAACAGACGTACCAAAGCGAACATTATTTTTCTCTTCCAGTAGCTCAAGTACATGAAGTATGTCAGAAATGATATGGGCATCTGTATATTGACCGTTTGTAAACTGCATCATTGCAAACAATTATGTGTTTTTGCTTTTGGCACATTGGTTCGCTCATGCCCAGTTTGATAAGGTGTCAGTGACTTAACCCCAGTGGTGCAAGGATGTAAAAGTATTCATTGATGTCTTGCTCTAGAGGCAGTCATATGCAAGTGTATTTGGCCATTTAATGTCACAGATCCTACAACATCCAAATGAGCCTTTTTTTGTAGTGAGCAGAATGTTTCAATTTATGAAACTTGCAGGATGTTCAAGACCAAAAAAAAAAAAAGATTTATTTCTCATGTCATGACCCCTTAAGGGCATTTATGTTCACTTTTGCACTATAAACTATTTTGGCACTGTGTTTGGTGTCCATTTATGATGTAAAATCTGGGTTCTGAAGCAGAACCAATGCTCTAAAATGAAAGCGCCTTTTCTCGCTGTTGAATGAAAACATTAAAGTTAAATTTAAACCATAAGTCACAATGTAAGACTTGGTGAGACACAATAAGGCTATTTAAAGCTCTGGCTTCTCTGCTGTTTTCTTCCCAAATGCACAGATGTCACGTCATCTCATGGGAAGATGCATTAATGATGCACATTAAATGCATCAAAATAAGTTTAAGATACTCTGACATTTAACTTTTGAGCTCATGTGCTACATAATTTAGAATGATTCCTTGCACAGTGTTTTAAATAACTCTAAAGGGAAGGGGATAAAACAAAACATTGGTCTAATTGAAATGTTGGGAAAACTGGAATATTTACAAGACATGAATTCCCAGTGTTACTAATTTGCATTTAGATAAGAAATTACTTTGCCATAGCCAAATGTGCTCAATCATAAAATGCATTAAATACCAGGTCCTCATATTTTCATTAATTCATTTTAGATGCCCCTCATTAGAAATAATGTACTGCTTTTCAGTACATGCAGAAACATCTGCAGGAGTGCAGGGAGTGTATACAGTGTTCGTCCCAGTATGTTAGTTCTCCCATCCGTATAATCATATTTTAAGGTAGGAAAGGGCTGCATTATTGCTGCTGTCTTTTAACCATTCAGAGGTAAATAAACCACTCCCAGACTTCCAGACGACTGGTTTCATTGGTCTTTTCTTTGTAATAGGCAGTATAGAGACTGAATTCAGAGCTATGAAATTGCAACAATTAGTCCTAGGCACAGTTTGAGTGCTATAAATAAACATTTTATACAGTCTGTCTATCATTGTGCTTTCATTAGGAATCAGCAGAAGTATGGTGTGCAGCGTTAAGTAACAAGAGTGGGTGGGCTATGTAGTTCTTTGACCTGTTAATAAAACACTAAGAACTATATAAAGAACTACATCCATTTTCCGTCTTATGCATATTGAGAGGTTGGCTGCAAACATCTGGTGTGCATCTGCATAATTGCACAAAATGACAAACAAAAGGCACTTTTTATGGCTGTTGAAATTTGCTCTTTTGACCTTTTACAACAAGTGTCAGTTGCTTTGGAACATCGGGAGAAGACATGAAGATATTAGACTGGTTTCTGTCCTGATTGTGTCCTACAGGCCTCCGAATGTGCAGAGTGGTAAATATGATGACAAATAAAATTAGCATCATAAATGTGCTACTAGCCGACCACTGGCTTAAATGAATGACTATATGGTGGCACATCTTACCCACAGGCACAATTCTCACTCGATTTTCCACTTTTACATATTGTTCTTCATAATAATTTCATTTCTCTGGGTGGTGTTCTTCTGCATACTGAAGGTGTGCTACATGGGCAAAGCATGATAAATATTTGTAAAATATGGAACCAATGTCGGCCACTAGGGACACCTGTCTGTACACCAACCCCCTCCTCTGCACACTGTTTTGTGTTGGATTTCACCACCACATAACCATGAGAGAAGAGGTTTAGGATTTGTCCTAAATTTACATTGTCTAATTGTCAGCTGATTGTCATTTTTCTCTTCTTTTTTCAGGGTGGCCATGCAACATAGATGCCCAAACCCTATCATCACCATTGTCGTGCACCACTTTCAACATCATCATCATCATTATCATAATCATCATCATCATCATCATTATCATCTATGTACATATTCAACATCAACGCTGTCATCCTCCTCCTTAGAGTTATTCGCACCTCGTTTCCAGCTACATCATTACGGTCACAGATTAGCTCCACTGTGGAGTCATTAAGCTGTCAAACCTTTTGAGTATCTGAATGATGAGGTAGATGTTTTTGATCTTCACCGCTCTAATGCCTGTTGGGTAGACTACTGGAGTGGAACATTAGGACAGATGTTCTCAAAATGAATTGACGGCCATGGTTAGCTTATTTGCACAAAATCTAAACCACTTCACTTCACAAGCAATGATTTAAGGAATAGATCGCCTCATTAGCTTTGCTGATCAATGGTGTGTCCATGCCTTCAATGACTTCCTCAACATCAAAGGCAATGGAGATGAATGGCTGCTTGCAGAACACCCATTTTGGACAATTTACGTGATTGTTTGTGATAATAAGCTTTCCAGGCTTTTTGTCATTCTTAAATGTGGGTCAATCTCATCACTTCATTTTACATTCATCCCTTTCTGACACTAATTAGATTACAGTGAGGGTGCAACACAACAGCATTTGTGGAGCAAACAAAAGGTGACAACAGATTTTGTAGGTTAATTGGTTGTGTTGTCAACTTTTGTTTGATCCACAAACATTCTTGTTTTGTGTCCCCCAAGGCCACCGTATTAGTCAGTTTAGAGTCGTGGTTTATGACACGTTGTCTTAAACATCATAATGGTTAGAGAAACATGAAATTGATATAATCAAATAAGCCCCCTCATTTTATTCCCAAATGTTTTTTGTTTGTTTTTGAAATAATGTTTTTGAAATATTTCCCACCATTTGATAAAATTTGATTCAAAATGCTATTTAATAAAAAATACAGTAAACAATATTAATATTGTGAAATAAAATTACAATTTAACCCAGAATATTAGAAGGATTTCTGAAAGATCCTACAACTAACTGCAGTGAACACTAGATCTTCCCCCACACAAATTACTATTACAAGGGCTAAATAAAGACTTTTGTTGCATATGGCACTGTGGCGCTTTTACCATAGTGCAGGAATTGTAAACCAATACATTTTCATGTTTGCATCACAAAAACAGCTCCAAATGTATGGCTGGTACAACATTCAATTTGTGTTGTGGAGCACTCGGGTCTCATGAAACATGAGTCGGGATAAAAGAGCTCAAATAAATGTAGAAGCAAGCTAAAACCTCATACAGTAGTTGCTTCAGTTACCATTATCAGTTAGGTATTGTAGGTGATTATTTTCAAACAAGAAACATTTAGAGTCGCTCACCCGCACTTTTGATTTCCAAGCTGCTGCAATACGTGCAACAACCAAAGTGATAAAACGTTGCCAGATTCAAGTTAATCTGTTCTGTATAAAACCAAACATGCTTTTAGCACCACTGACTGGACATTTCACATTGAAAGTGTCACAAAATGTACAGGCAAGCAGTTTTTTTGCAGAAATGTCGCCACATGTTTTTCCAGTGCTCACAGTTTCCAGTGCTGGGTTGATTATGGAAGAACCTTCTGGGGTTTACAGTATAAATTACTGGACACCTGTGTTCATAAGTTCAGAGGTTCAAGGCCAGCCTTTGAATTTGTTGCTGTTGTCAAAATGTCTTCGAGCACTATTACTATCACAGAAAGCAATAACATAGCTGTCACACATAAATTGTTCCCACACCTCAACCAGTTTAGTGTAGATTTCCCTGGCTAGGGTTCCTCGGCTAAGACTGCAGGCATATTGTGTCTGGGATGGACAGATGGATGGTTGAATGGATGGAAAGGGAAAACAGAGATTGTACTGTACCCTTCCCCTCTCCATAGAGCTAAAACTGTGACAGTTACCGTTTTTTGGTGAATCAGTACATAACTCGTTTTATGATGGGTAAAGGTGACCCTCTCACATCAAGCAAGCTGACATTTGTGACCAACTTGATACAGAGCAGAACATCCACAAAAAAAACAAAAAAAACATGCATAACCAGTTTTGAGCCTCTGTGACCCTGGATATTAAATATGACATTTTTTTATAAAAAAAAAATTCATCAACATTTTCTGACTGGTGTACACACAGTGCAGACACACTGCTGCCAGCTGTCTACTTTAATCTATTTTACTGTATTTTTGCACATTGTGTTTTTAATAGGGTCAGACTGAACCCAAACAGGGGGAAAAAAGGGAGAGAGAAATTATTCAGCTAAAAATTCAACATCCTGTACACTATGATATATTGTGGCACTCATTGTGGGATCATTGCCAACAATACCATGGAAAATAACAAATTTAAATAATCTGTGACAAAATTCTTTCAAAGATTTTGTGTCACCCATATGGCCTTACTCCCAGAAGCTGTGTGAAGCCAGCCAATCAGATAACATTTTCTTAAACTGAGAAAGTGTTCCAGTTTTGTGTGCAATATGCATCAGCCAGATGAGTGGTCTTTCGTTTGAGGCTGTAATCCAACTGGCCTTTTATTTGCTCGCCAAAGCCAATTCTGCTTGCATTTGGCGAAAAGGCGAGTGTTAATTCTGAATAAACAAACCTAAAATAAATACTGATTATGATCTATTCCAAATGTTACAGTCAACAGGAAATACTTTCAAAAACACAACACCACGTAACCTTGCTCAATGTTAACAATTTCTCAATGCAAACAGCAAACAATTATGTTCGACTACACACATATTTGACAAATAACTGCTCAATTTTAATCATAAGTAAATTTTATTTGTTTATTAAAAAAATGATGATGATGATAATTCATTATTATTAGTAGTAGTATATTATAATATTATAATTTAGTATTGTTTAATTTTGTATTTTCCATCTTTATATAAATTTTATACAATTTTAATAATATTGTTGTGTTTTTGTCATTTATATTTGTTGTTATTTTTATTTATTAATTTTTTTTTTTCCAATTAATTAACTATAATAAACCTGCCTTAAAGCAATGCTTTGTGGTTTAAGAAACTGAAGAGACCCTCAGAATGTTTGCATAACAGTTGGTTCTGTCTGTTATTGCTAGTAAATTAGCTATGATCTTTTTTTCAAAGGCTTAAAACATAAAATGTGACGAGCTCAGTTTTAGGTCACCTCTTCCAAATGGTTTTGTAACCTTTTGGACAAAGCCACTGTGTATTTCCTATCAAGTTGTTACCTTTGAGATTAGCTTGGTAATTAATCATGCTTGTTTAATTGGATTGCCTGTAGCTTAGCCTGTTCATATGGGAGCACTTGAAGCAATGCATTGATCATAGGAAGTGAATTGATAATGGCCGACTCAATTCTCAGACTCCAGTGATCCATAACCCCGCTGATAGGTCTGACTGAAATGAAGGAGTGCATGTCTGTAATCAGGTGCACACGTCGAGGTCAGGTGACTCTGAATCCACGTGTGCAGAATGCAGAGGAAGTCCAGTCAGACTCCTGAAAGAAATCAATGCTCGTCTGTGGCAGCATCAGTGTTTAATTCAGCCCCTGACATTTTTCTTTTTCTTTTTCTTCTTTTTTCCCTCCCTTTCTTTAGTCTTAGGCTTTGACGAAAATGTAATGACCCGCCAGAAGTGGACGGGTAATCAATTTATAAGAGCCTTAATGTATGTATCCACATCCAATCTTAATTAATACAAACGGAGACAGTTGCTGTGATATCTATGCTCTGCTGCTATAGGAATGATGGACAGAAAAAATGGGTCATGGGGGTTTGCGTGAACCCATTCAGAATTCACGGCTTGTCATAACAGGCTCAAGTCTAATTTCCCTCTATTTTCCCCTATTTTTCGCCTTCCTCATTTTCTGTGACAGTCATGTCTGAAGGACACATAGGTGCGATTAACACTGCAGTTCAGAATCTGATATTATGTGTGAAATACTGCAGCTTTGCTCAAGTGATCGGCCAAACTGAGATTAAAGGACAGGTTTTCGTCCTTCGCTTTTTTATGTATCACTGCTAGAATTATACTATGACTGTAGTTATTTAACAGATGGTTTTGTTCAAACAACTTACAGTAGATGATGCAAATTATGGAGGCGTTTGGGGGGAGGTCTAAACATCAAGACCCATCAAATCATTTGTTTATTTATTTGTTCGTTTTTTTTTAAAGTTTCTTTTAATGGTGAAATATATCTGAAGATATCAAGTTTTTCAATTATGTTTCAGTTTTTAAGAGGTTAAGCTTTTACTTTACTACTTTAGCGATCATACATGTACAAAGTGTGTAACTACTGATGAAGTCAGCCCTTTTCAGTTTTGTCTAATGCCTGATGCAAAATGATCTATCTACAGTGGAGAACACAACTATTTCTCAGATAAAATTATACAAGAATTAATGAAAGTGGAATAGTGTATTCAGTGTGATGCATGTGCCAAAAACAGCCTATACCCCATAGAAAATCTTTGGAGGGGGTTGAAAATCCGTGTTGCCCAGCGACAGCCCCAAAACATTACTGCTCTTGAGGAATGGGCCAAAATACCAGCAACCGTGTGTGAAAACCTTGTGAAGACTTACAGAAAATGTTTGACCTCTGTCATTGCCAACAAAGTGTATATAACAAAGTATTGAGATGAAATTTTGTTATTGACCAAATACTTATTTTCCACCTTAATTTGCAAATAAATTCTTTAAAAATCCTACAATGTGATTTTCTGGATTTTTTTTTTCTCATTTTGTCTCTCATAGTTGAGGTATACCTATGATGAAAATTACAGGCCTCTCTCATCTTTTTAAGTGGGAGAACTTGCACAATTGGTGGCTGACTAAATACTTTTTTTCCCCACTGTACATATCATCCATGACTTGCCTGTATGTTCTAAATTGTCTATTCCTCACACAATGGCACTTTGTGCCATCTGCATAAGGCTTACAAATGTAAGGGGACTTATACATTACAAATTTTAATTATTCCACCCTCCACCAATGCCGTCTCTCATCGTGTTGCTGGTTAGCCTCTGGTCTGCCTGTGTGTGCGTGGTCATGTGTTTTGGAGGAGGCGTGGCTTTGGAGAGTGATTTGCTGGGATGGTGGGATCTTATGCTTTTAAAGCTAGCTTTCTTTTGCTAGCCTTTCTGAAATCACCTACCTTTAAGTGGAATGTTAGTTTGTGATGACTTTTGGTCTGTTTCTCACACAACACTAGATGACTGTCAATATAGCCTGACTAGTTTAATGCATTCCTTTTATTATACCTTTATGATGCTTTTAGTATAGCACCACTCACTTTCATCGCTTTACATATTTCTCTTCTGTGTTGTTTCATGGTACACTCTCAGAAATAAAGGTACAACAGCTGTCACTGGGGCGGTACCTTTTCAAAAGGTATATATTTGTACCTAAAGGGTCCATTCTGGTACCTTAAAGGTACATATTGGTACTTAAAGTGTACATATTAGAACCTAATAGGTACAAAAGTGTACCGTTTGAAAATGTACCACCCCAGTGACATCTGTTGTACCTTTATTTATGAGAGTGTAGAATTAAAATAATTGGGTGTCAGAATGGTAATGAGGGTTAGTAAATGGCAACAGGATTTCGATTTTTGGTCCTTTCAGCTCTTACAGTGTTTGCAGACTGAATTTATCTGATGCTTTTTTAAAGACATCTTAACTGCCCAGTCATATCACCTTGTCCTGTGGTCTGATATTTAAGACTATCTGATAAAAGGAGGAGAAGGCCTCCTGTGAAACTCCCCCAACGGCCCTCTACGGGTAATTGAATTTATTTCAGGATCACAGCACTGCCACCAAACAAAACCCACGAGAACAGCACTACATCATGTCCTATCAAACATGTCTTTTACTTCACCTGGCTGTGCTTCTTATCAAGCGTGCGTTTATTTATTTGGAAAGAAAAAGTGTTGTGGCCGAGCAGACCTGAGATTGGAGCACTGGTGGATGACAAGAGATGAGGGGTGAGTGGGTGCAGAGCTGAGCCTCATTGATCAAATAATGGAAAGCTCATGAGTTCTCAAAGTCAGAGGAGTAACCAGCCGTGGGTAGTCACATAACGAATGGAAAGCATCTTCTGACCACAGGCATGATGCATTTTAAGGACGGTGTTTAAAGAATATAGCACAGATGAGAAATGCGAACACAAACGTGGCGAAAGCTTTGTGAATTACCCCTGTAAAGCCTGCCATGTGGAATAATTATAAGATATTTAATAATAATAAGATATATGTTTGTTTGTTCATTTATTTATTTATTTATGTTTCATATTTGATATATCAGCCTTTTTCAATGGCTCGTATAGCATGATATGTATAGTATAGTATGACAACTATAAAGCTCATACACAAGGAGGAAAAAAAACTGAGTTTTATTCAGAGAAGCTAAATTATACAATTTGGTGCAGTTGATGATATTTATATGACCACAAAGTAAAATTAAGTAAATCTTCTTTGAAAAAATCTTTGTAACATTATAGCAGACTAATTAAATGCATAAATATATTAGATTTTAAGTGATTTTTCAAAGAAAGAAAGATGTATGGATAATCAAGTAAACCTAATTTACTTTAGTCTAGTGAGTTTTAAATACTACAACAAATATAAAGCTTATTTTTACTTTTACTTTATTAAATAAAAAACGTTAATATGTATTGCTAAACAAGTCAGATGGTAGACATAAATCTCCAAAATTATTATTATTGTCATTTATTTATTTGTTTGTTTATGTATTTATTTATTTATTTATTTACTTGCTTACCCTATTGTCATATTTTTACATTTACTTCATGAAAAAAAGTTAATCTTCATTGCTAAAAAAGTCAGATGATAGACATAAATCTCCAAAATTATTATTATTAATTAATTTATTCATTCATTCATTTATTTATTTATTTGAATTGTTCATTTACCTACCCTATTGTCATATGACTTTATTTCTTCCATGGAACACAAAATGGGAAATTCTGAAGACTGCATTTGTTGCTATTTTCCATTCAGTTACAGTGAATAGGGACTAAAATCAAGTTTAAAAAAGAATGCAAAAGCAAAGATTACGTATAAGACTAAACATCATCATGAACACTTACTCATTAGCTAAGCCTTCTACTTTCACTATCAGCGTTGATCATATCAAGCTGGTAAGCCATAAGTGAATTGTCAGCAAACTTAACAATTGCAAATATGCCTAAAGCATGTTCAACATTTGAGTTCTTGAATGACCGTTAGTGCAAATGTCAGAAACACAGAAAACATGCCATACTGTCTACATCAGGCAAGGTTCCATACAAAACTACCCGATGCCAATTGGGATATACCATGCAATCATGCTGCAACCGATGTAAACTTCTGACTCAACCGATGACGTGACTTTCAGGCAGGAATAATAAACTGTTAAGTAAGGAACTGATATTTTTGCTAAGACCTTTGTTATTAAAACGACACTTACCGATTGTTTTAGCCATTTTTTTTCGTACTTTATGCTTATGTAATTAATTTAGTGTCCAATATAAAGTAATGTTTTTACATTTATTTAACTTTTACTCATACATTTACTCAACTTCAGTAGCCATTCTTATGGAAACCTGTTTCCGCCATTGAATAAAAATTGACTTTTTATCTCACAGTTACTATATGACTTTTTTCTTGCAGTTCTTACTTTTTTTTCAGAATGGCATGATGTAAACTTGCAATTCTGACTTTGTTCCTCACAATTTCAAGTTTATATCTCGCAATTCTGACGTTGCTTTAATGGTCAAATCATTTTAAGTGAATCAACCTTCCAGATAAATACACGAGTAGTCATTATTAGATTGTTTGAAAGTTGAAAAGTTGAAAGAGGGTAGAGAGAAAGTCTAAGAAAATAAATAGTAGAGGCGGTAGCAACTAAAGAGTTCACAATACCTTAGTGAGTATAAGGTCACATTTACTTTGTGAAGAGTCAGTTGACTAGTTGGTGTGAACAGTAACAGCCTGAGAATGTCAGGAGTGGTTGGGGAACCTGTTTTGAAACAATCACTATGAGTCAGTAGCCCATGTTTCCCAATGATGGTCAGTTGAATATGCTAGCACTGGTCTCTGCTGCACTTTTATAACTGCTCATGAAAGTTGTTTTCTGTTTACTATTGATTATCTCCTAATGGTCATTTGGAATGATTAAAGAGTATATGTGTGCCTGTGCTCCTCTGAGGCACTATAAAGTATTGGTTGAAGAATTTCTTTTTGCTTCATTACTTTGAGCAAATACTAGAATGACCCCTGACAGAGCTTAACTCGCCAGTGGTTTTATAGTCCAAAACAGACTCCCTTTACTCCCTCTTCAATTTAGCTTCTTATTAATTGGCCAGGTTTGGAAGGTAGGGAGAAAAATCAGGGTATAGCACACTCAAAGAAACCTGTCCATTTTGCTTTTGGTCCACATGGAGATATAAAGAGATACAAATAGTTTACAAAGTGTTTATATATATATATATATATATATATATAGGTTTTAGAGAAAACTGCCCTTGGAGAAAAGTTATCCCCAGAGAGAGTCTAAAATGTTCCACAGATTAGATAATGCCTCTACCACATAAAGCTTAACTTCTTCAGTCATTTTCTGACACTGCAGTATATGTGCAAAGGCCCTTGATGACAAACTCTACTTTTGTTTGCAGAACGGCCCTCATCCACGAACTCAGGAAACCCTACCGTCGCCGCCCACAAATACTGGAACTTTTCTTGGATAGCAGAGGACGAGCTAACGTTCCCTGAGGATCCTGTATCAACTTCAGGTAAGTCGCCCGGTATCAGTATCATAAAGCTTCTTGACCTCAGAGACAAAGGCAGCCCGTTTCAGGATGTGATGCGTGTAGGCAGTTGGTTGTGTGCATAAACGTCAATTACTCATTCTCTACACACTCTCATAGCTTTTGACTGCCTGGTCTTGAACTTGCAGTAAGCATCAAGCTGTAAGGATTACAAATGATGTAACAAGCCACATCTAAAAGGATGCTTTAAAGAAGATAGCCCAGAAACTCTATCAGCCTTGTGCACTCAATGCATTCAGAATCTACCGTTAAGATGCATTCAATGCTTTTATATCTTGGTTAAGTGCATTGCTGTTGAGAATGTTCCAAAGTGTAATCTACAATAAATGATTACCTTGGGCTGCATTATAATAGACTATTTTTAAGCAGTGTAGATGTCAGCCTTGAAGGGATGTGATATAGTGGAATAACAAGTCATGGGAATATTATTACAGTATATAAATGTGCAAGAACATAATAGGTAAATAAAATAAAAAGAACAAATATTTAAATTAAAATTCCATTCTTCACTATAAGGCTAAAAATCTAGAAATATCTGAATTAGCTGGTTTTATTCAAGTAAATTTATTACCCAACATGAACAAAAAATGAACAATGCACTTTGTTAATGTTAGTTAATGAAAATACAGTTGTTCATTGTTAGTTCATGTTAAATCACAGTGCATTAACTTAACAAGCACAACTTTTGATTTTAATAATGCATTGGTAAATGTTGAATTTAACATTAGCTAAGATTAATAAATGCTGTAGAAGTATTGTTCATGCTTAGTTCATGTTAACTAAAGTAGGTAACTGATGTTAACTAATGAACCTTATTGTAAAGTTTTGCCAAACTTGCCATATATTATTTACATTACATTTAGTCATTTAGCAGACACTTTTATACTTAGGACCATGTGATATTTCAGTTTTTCTTTTTTAATAAATCTGCAAAAATGTAAACAATTCAGTGTTTTTCTGTTAATATGGGGTGCTGTGTGTACGTTAATGAGGAAAAAAAAATAAC
>NW_015506451.1:144335-148477 GCF_001515645.1 Sinocyclocheilus grahami | reverse complement strand
AGTGTATGTTTGCTGGTAAGATGTGTTTGACAGTTTGTGGTGTGGCAAATTGTGCACTGAGGTTTGTAATTTTATTAATGAAGAATGTGGCAAAGTCGTCAGCTGTTAGACTTGATGAAGGAGGGGGAGGAGGAGGACAAAGGAGGGAGGACAATTTTTTAAAGCGAATGCAAGGCGAATTGTTAATTTTGTTGTGATAGTATGTCCTTTTAGCAGTGGAGACATTCGCATAGAATGAAGAAAGGAGTGAATGATATACATTAAGGTCAGAAGGATTTTGTGATTTGCGCCATACTATTTCTGCAGCTGAGCTTAGAACGATACACACGGAGAACATCAGATAGCCAAGGGGCAGAAGAGGTGGTACGAGCTGGCCAGGAAGACAAGGGGCAGACAGTGTCTAAACAAGATGTAAGAGTGGAGCAGAAAGTATCAGTAGCACTGTTAATATCAAGAGATAAAAGCTGTTCACTGGAAGGAAGCAAAGATTAAACCATAGCAGATAGCCGGGAGGGTGAGAGCGAGAGCGTAGGTTACGTAGAAAAGTGACATGTGTAGAGGTACGTGTTGTGTCAGGAATCATGTTGAGGTTAAGAGTGAGGAGGAAGTGATCCGAGGTGTGCAGTGGAGTTACCAGCACATGATCAGTGGAGCAGTGTCGTGTGTAAATAAATTGGTTGCCTGATTTGTGAGTAGCCGTAGTTAATACTCTCTTGAGATCAAAAGAGGCAAGCAGAGTGTGGAAGTCTGCAGCCTGAGGTTTATCTAGGTGGATGTTGAAGTCTCCAAGCATAACTAGGGAAGTACCATCCTCAGGAAAGTTTGAGAGCAGCACATCTAATTCCTCCACGAAGTTACGTAGTGGTCCTGGGGGTCGATAAACAACTATAAAATGGATTTTAAGAGGGTGGGTAATAGTGGCTGGATGTGATTCAAAGGAGCTGTTGATACTCAGAGATGGTAACGGATTAAATGTCCAATCATTAGAGATAAGCAGCCCAGTACCTCCACCTCTTCCAGTCAGACAGGGGGAGTGGGAAAAAGAGAAATTATTGGAGAGTGCTGCAGGTGTAGCATTGTCCTCAGGTTTGATCCACATCTCTGTCAGGGCCATGAGGTTTAGTCTTGAATGACTTGTAATATAAGTAATAATTATTTAACTGGATCAACCTGATTGCATCTGGTCACACCAACAAAAGTCATTTCTGTGGGTCAGATAATGTAGATATTAAATTAAAAGTCAATTGCTTTAACAACTGACTCTTTTATTCACTGACACCTCCCCTGTCTCTGTGTTGAGATAAATTGGGAAAGAGGTGCAGTGGTGCTTCCTTCATGCTTATTAGGCAAGGCAAGACAAGTGTATTTATATAGCACATTTCATACACAATGGTAATTCAAAGTGCTTAACATAAAAGGAAGTAAATAATCATTAAAAACATCACAACAATAAAACAGGGAACTTAAAAACTTTTCAAATGATTTAGAAATTGATTTAAATTGATGAAATAGAAAATTATTATACATAAAATACAGTGCAATCACTTTTTAATTTCACTTTTGGTGTGAAAGGGACTTTACAGTTAAAAGTTTTGTTATTAAAACTAAATAAGCAAGCCCAGCTCAGGTAACAAAAATTAACGCAAAAGTAACATTCCACAAAATGTAAATGTGACGAGTGGGTGCGGGGCCGAGAGCCATGGGAACGGAGCAAGGCCGGTGGAGTAATTGATAATGAGCGACACCTGCACCACTCACCGGTCTCAAGTCCCACGGAGGAGCTCCGGAAGGATAAAAGGAGGAGTGACGACATTGAAAGACGAGAGAGGGACAGGCCTGGATTTTATTTTGTGTTTTGGTTCTGTTTGTGCGCGAGGGGCTGTCACGCTATTTTGTGTTTATTTTATTATTAAAGTTTTCTTTGAACGTTTGCCGGTTCCCGCCTCCTTCTTCCCGACCTACGAATGTTGCTACAGTAAATAACACAATTATTATTATTTTTGAATGGAATATTGTAATGCATTACTTTTAAAACTAAATTTACCCAACATGATAATAAATAATTCCAAGTGATCAAGGACTTGCCAATTCAACCCACTGCATGGTATACAACAGTGTACACTTTTGCAATGCAAGCAATGATGTACATTCAAGTCAACTAGATGGAGGGAAGTTAGTCAGGGAAGGGCATACAAAGAAACAATGCAGCTTATGTCTGTGATGGACTGGCCATCCATACATGGTGTTTCCATGCCTTCGGCCTAAGACACTCCAGCATTCCCACAACCCTACACAGAACATGCTGTTTGAAAGATAGATTAGCTTTCTTTATGGGCAGATGTAACCAAGCTCTCCTATTTTTCAACCCCAACAACTATTAATCACTGTGACTCCATTCCGATACAGTCTGTAATGCCAACTTTTCATGATCAAGCTCTGCCATATATATATATATATATGGCAGAGCTTGATCATGAAAAGTTGGCATTATATATACAACATATATATATATATACACTGAACAAATGCAACACTTTTTTTTGCCCCCATTTTTCATGAGCTGAACTCAAAGATCTAAGGCTTTTTCTATGTACAAAAAAGGCCTATTTCTCTCAAATATTGTTCACAAATCTGTCTAAATCTGTGTTAGTGAGCACTTATATAATATAAGTAAAAATTATTTAACTGGATCAACCTGATTGTATCTGGTCACACCAACAAAAGTAATTTCTGCGGGTCAGATAATGTAGATATTAAATTAAAAGTCAATTGCAACAACAACTGACTCTTTTATTCACTGACACCTCCCCTGTCTCTGTGTTGAGATAAATTGGGAAAGAGGTGCAGTGGTGCAGTTATACTCCTTTACAGAGATAATCCATCCACCTCACAGGTGTGGCATATCAAGATGCTGATTTGACAGCATGATTATTGCACAGGTGTGCCTTAGGCTGGCCACAATAAAAGGCCACTCTAAAATGTGCAGTTTTACTGTATTGGGGGGTCCGGGGGGTCCGAAAACCAGTCAGTATCTGGCGTGACCACCATTTGCCTCATGCAGTGCAACACATCTCCTTTGCATAGAGTTGATCAGGTTGTTGATTGTGGCTTGTGGAATGTTGGTCCACTCCTCTTCAATGACTGTGTGAAGTTGCTGGATATTGGCAGGAACTGGAACACGCTGTCGTATACGCCGATCCAGAGCATCCCAAACATGCTCAATTGTTGACATGTCCAGTGAGTATGCTGGCCATGCAAGAACTGGGATGTTTTCAGCTTCCAGGAATTGTGTACAGATCCTTGCAACATGGGGCCGTGCATTATCATGCTGCAACATGAGGTGATGGTCGTGGATGAATGGCACAACAATGGGCCTCAAGATCTCGTCACGGTATCTCTGTGCATTCAAAATGCCATCAATAAAATGCACCTGTGTTCGTTGTCCATAACATACGCCTGCCCATACCATAACCCCACCGCCACCATGGGCCACTTGATCCACGACGTTGACATCAGCAAACCTCTCACGCACACGACACCATACACGCTGTAGCGACTCAGCTCACAACAGGAAATATGAATAATTAACCATAACTAGTTATAATTAACTATTCATTTTTTAGATCCGCTGTAGATATTTAGCTGACCTCTCAGGGTCAACTGTCTTGTCAATTCTAAGAACGTTAATTTCCTGGTTAAGGGAAATAACATTTCTTACTGTACAATTCTACAAAGCTTGTAGCGTAAATCTGCATGATTAGTGACTCCGGTTATGAGCAAACAATGAACACGTCAAGTGTGATACAAGTAAGGTTTTATTAACTACATAAACACTTAAACTAGTTTAACATACTACATTAACACATAAACTGGTCTAACATCCTACATACACACATAAACTGGTCTAACATACACATACACACACATACAGTTGGTATAGGAAAGGGTTAAAGTTTAACTCAGTACAGAAAGAGGCATAAAGAATGAATTTTATGGAACACTTTGCATATTCAGCAGATCTAAACCTGAGGGATACGTCAGATTCTTAGTTCAAACACACCTTTGTAAAAAAAGTGTAACTGATACTTAATGCATCAATTAATAAGACTAAGTTTGATACTTGCGAGTCTCGTATGTCTGAA